>NC_040026.1:6811066-6908628 GCF_000972845.2 Larimichthys crocea
TATCATTAGCCACTAAGTATTATATACATGCCAATGCTAACATGTTAATGTTAATTGATTACTATTAGCCACTAAGAATTAAATACATGCTCATTGATAACATGCTAATGCTAGCATGCTAATGTTAACTGTTAGCACGTTAATGCTAGCCACTCATTTTCAGTCAGTAAGAATACATGTTAATTGCTAGCACGTCAGAGACAGCAGAGCAGCTAGCTCATTGGCGCTAGCTGTAAAGACATGCTAACTGGTAACATTAGCGGCCAATGCTAAAATGAATGCAAATGCTAACATACTAATTAACATTAGCCACTAAAAATTAAAGACATGGTAATTGTTAACATGCTAATGTCAATTGCTTGCGCGGCAGCACTAGCTGCTCCTGTGTCTAAATAAACATGTTAAAAATGACTATTTGAGGTGTGCTTTTTGACTACAGACCCCCGGCAACAGCCCACTCGTCACTCTCAAAATTTCTGCGGGAATTTTCTAGTTAGAAACTAATGTCACAAAGAATCTAGCATTCTGAGAGCGCAGTGTTCTATAGGGGTAGTAAGGTACTATGAGCTCTTTTAGATAATGGTGCCTGACCATAAAGAGCTTTGTATGTAAGGAGAAGAATTTTAAATTCTATTCAACAGGTAGCCAATGCAAAGAAGCCAAAATGGGAGAGATGTGATCTCTGATCTTGTTTCCTGTCAGAACACGTGCAGCAGCATTCTGAATTAGCTTCCTAAGAGACTTATTGGAGCAGCCTGATAACAGTGAGTTACAATAGTCCAGCCAATAGTCCAAGTAACAAATGTGTGGACTAGTTTTTCTGCATCCACTTGAGATACAATATGTCTGATTTTGGTGATGTTACATAAGTGGAAGAAAGCAGTCCTTGAAATTTGTTTTATGTGGACGTTAAAGGACAAATCCTGATCAAAAACAACTTCTTCTCAAGATTCTTTACGGTGGAGCTGGAGGCCAGGGTGATCCCATCTAAAGTAACAAAATCTCTAGAAAGAGTGTTTCTGAGGTGTTTGGGTCCAATTACAAGAACTTCAGTTTTGTCTGAATTTAACTTCAGAAAATTGTAGGTCATCCAACTTTTTATATCCTTAAGGCATGCTTGGAGTTTAGTTAACAGATTGGTTTAATCAGGCTTGATCGATAAATATAATTGGGTCTCTCCTTAGAGGAAGCATATATAAACTGAATAGAAGTGGTCCTAACACAGAACCTTGTGGAACTCTGTGACAAACTTTGATATGCATGGAGGATTCATCATTGACGTGAACGAACTGAGATTGATTTTAAAAAATACGCCTCAAACCAGCTTAGGGCGGTTCCTTTGATGCCAATTTGATGTTCTAGTCTCTGTAAAAGAATTTGATGATCTGACAGGACAAGTACAGAGATGAGTCCTTTGTCTGATGCCATTAGGAGGTCATTTGTAACTTTGACTAATGCGGTCTCTGTGCTATGATGCACTCTAAATCCTGACTGGAAATCCTCAAACTGTTCTTATGGACACAGTTACACAGCTGATTGGCTACAGCAGGGCTGTCAAACTCATTTTGGTCCAGGGGCTGCATACAACTATATATGAGCTCAAGCGGGCCGGAGCATAAAAATCACAGCATAAATTTGAAAATCTAAAAAAATATATAGATTTAAAAAAGTGCTAAAAACAAGTGCATTACAAAATCTTTTTTATTTAAAGATTTTTTCTTCAATAAAATAAAAAGTAACAACCTGAGGCTTTAAAAGTAAGTGCAATTTCAAGTTGTGCAGTAACACATCACAATAGTTCACAAAACATGTGCAAAAAAGCTCAAACAATGTTTGTCATATCTCACAGCAGAGTTCATAGCAGAGCAAGCAGATGACATGGAAGGCATGAGCTTGGATTATTTTAATAATATAGCTTTGAACAATAAAAAAAAAATATGCAAGAAATGTTCCAGGTTACATCAATGACAGAAATTAAAGCCAAGTTAGACCTCTAGTTTAACCAGGAAAACATGGCCAATCCCATGGCAACTTGCTAAATAAAGTCAACACCTTAATAAATTCAACTCTTGTGTAAACTTATGAACATAATGTGAAATTAAATTGAAAAATAATAACAAAAAACATACACATGTGATGTGTACAATTATTATTCCTAGCTCTTGTTGCCATATTTGTCGCTATGCAGACTCTCATAGTGGCGTTTAAGATTTATAACTTTAGCAGTTCGGTAAAGTTGGAAATATATTCACAGATTTGGACTTCCGGGATCAATAAGTAAGAGGCGAAACGTTGTTCAAACACAAATGATGCCTCTTTCACATCGTAGTAGCATATACTACGAGCTACAAGAACCAAAAACCCGTTTCCATAATTTTGGTGAATTTTTATTACAAATATTAATCAATAACTCCACTGTTATACAGTCTGGAGACTCCAGAGTCACTCCACACATCAACAGTCTCCTCATGGTCATACTACAACAGCTGTTTTGGAGAAAACAGGCTTAATTTTGATGATTTTTTCATTGAAAATATTAATCAATAACTCCACTGTTATATTGTATTAAATTATGAAAAAGTATATTTTTCCAAAACCGCTGTTGTAGTCTGACCACGAGGAGACTGTTGATGTGCGGAGTCATTTTGGAGTCATAATAATGTATAGCTAACAGTGAGGTTATTGATTATTATTCACAATAAAAATTCACCAAAATTATAAAAAAGTGTATTTTTCCAAAACCGCTGTTGTAGTATGACCACGAGGAGACTGTTGATTTGTGGAGTGATTCTGGAGTCATAATCCTATATAACAGTGGAGTTATTGATTTTTTTTACGATGTGAAAGAGGCATCATTTGTGTTTGAACAACGTTTCGCCTCTTACTTATTGATCATGAAAGTCCGAATCTGTGAATATCTTTCCAACTTTACCGAACTTGACTCTCGTAGTGGCATTTAAGATTGTATTTCTTTAGCGCAGCCACTTGCTGCATGCACACCAAACACATAGGTTTCCCATTCATCTCCGTGAAAAAATACGAATTAGTCCATTTTTTCTGGAAGATCCGACACTCAGTGTCCACCTTTCTCTTTTTGGACAGCGACATTTTTCCAACGAGGGTGTCAAGATTGAAAAAAAGTGTCCGCTACCTGCTCTCAAAGAACCAAGCTTTCATTAGCGCCCGTTCTAGTGAGCCGTGCAGCGGTGCATCACGATATTATAAAAAAATGTAATAAAATTATATTTCATTTAAAATGGGCCGCGGGCCAGATGAAAAAGCTAGGCGGGCCGGATGTGGCCCGCTGGCCGCATCTTTGACACCCCTGGGCTACAGCTTTCTCAAGTATCTTAGAGAGAAATCCATGGGTAATTGGCTAAAACCTCTAGATCTAGAGTGGGCTTTTTACGAAGAGGTTTAATTACAGTAATTACAGCTACCTTAAAGAACTGTGGTACATATCCTGATAATAAAGACAGATTAATCATATCCAATAAAGAATGACTAACTAGAGGTAAAACATCCTTGAGCAGCCTGTTTGAGATGGGGTCTAAGAGACAGATTGACTGCGTAGATGGATGGATGGATGGATGGATGAATGAATGAATGAATGAATGAATGAGTGAATTATTGAAGTTATTTCATGAGTTATTTGTCAGTTGTTTCTAACAGCTGGATTCCACCGGGGTCCACCACAGTGATGCGTTTTGGAGGCAACAGCTACTCTGACATTATGGAGTGCCTTCCTCTATGTTTTGATACTATGGTGGCAGACTAATTGCAGGCAAAATTATTCCAGTTTGGTGGAATTCGATTTGCTTTCACATTTCCACACATCTATTGAACCCACTCTGGAACTTAACTGTTCAAGGAATTCTGTTACCAATTTTTACCCCTTATCCCTCGAAGACTTAGATGGTCTTTGAATGTGTTATCATAATAATAATAACATTATAATTTGAACTGCGTATGTGGGTTGTACCCATAAAAAAATTGCTTTACTCACAAATGTGGGAAATCTAAAATGGAAATAAACAGACTTTCCAATGGTATAAGATTTATTACTAAGAAGCATTGTGACAACAAAGAAATCTATTTATCTAGCTAAAACAAATTTTCTCACTTGTCATTTAGGTTCTGACTGTATCCAGTTCTGCGCCTCCTAAAGTTTCTGCAGCTCTGTCTGCTGCTGAGGAGGCTACATGTTCACTTGAGGCCCTGCTGCAGAAAGAGCAATTTATCTCTAACATGCTTAACCAGGTAAGAACAACACAAAGAAAGAGGCAACAGTACAGAAAGAGCAACCTTTTACGACCCCTTTTCTATCACTGAGTAGACTGACAACTCCTGAATGTGACCTATTACCTGTTATATTCACTGCATAACAGTACACTACAGAACAACAGCATAATTAACAACAATCGCATAATTAAACCAAATAGTTATTGCAATAACTGCAAGAGGCTTGTGTAAAGCAAGATTTTTACTATGCTGGCCTTGAATTTTGAAGAAATTGCTAACAGTGCCACCAGCCCAGCACCCCAGACATACAGAAACTATCAATTCACCATGCATCCCTTAAATACATCCATCAAATAGATGGTTGTAACCAAAAATCTCTAATTTGACTAACCAGACTGAAGTACAGGTTTACATTGGTCTGATGTCCATTCATTGTGTTTCTTGCACCAAGCTAATCTTTTCTTCTTGTTGGTCTCCATCAGCCATGGTTTCTTTGCAGCACTTCAACTATAAAGGTCTGATTCACACAGCCTCCTCTGAACAGTTGATGTCAAGATGTGTCTTCTGCTTGAACTCTAAAGTATTTAGGTGGGCTCTAATCTGAGGTGCTCTAAATTGGGAATTTCTGAGGCACTTAACTGTAATGAACTTGAATGAATCCTCTGCAGCAGAGGTGTGTTGGTCTTCTTTCCCTGATGCATTTGTCATAAGAGTGACTTTCCTCAGAGTTTGATGGTTTTTGTGACTGCAGTTCAAGACCCATTCAAAGCTCCCAAAATTTTCCAGATAAATTGATCGTCATGTTTTAATGTAGTACTTAACTGTCATCTTTCTTTACTCTGTTCAGCATTTCTGCACATAATATAAATGACTAAATTAGTAAAATAGTACCTCTTAACAACTGAAATGCATAAAAAAAAAGATCAATAGACAAGACATACTTGCTGAATACCCCATAAAACTGATTGGTCGCTACTTTAAAGAATCTAAAATATAAAACGTATATAAAATGCTGTTTCCCCCCCTTTTTTGTGCAACATACATTACCGTTAAACTTTTTGGTCATTCAGAAAATTCCATGTTTTCCATGAAACCTTCAAGAAATTAGTTTAATTAGGACATATTGCAGAAACAATGTGAAATATAGCTATTGACAAGGTTAGAAATAATGTTTTAAATTAAATAATAGTTTCTGTTATGGAAATGTTTTAAAGAAAAACCCTTTAGTAAGGAAAACTGGATTCAAAGTATCAGAGTTTAAGTTGGATTTATTATTCTTGTACAAGACGGAGCGTTTAACAGTGCAACACACAAAAGGGGTTACAGAGAAAAGGCTGCCTGAAGAGCTCTAACAGTTGGTTCTTATACAATTTTTTTCCTCGGAATTGAGGGATTCCATAATTTTTTCCCTCTGCATGGTCTAAAAAAGTAACTGTTAGTGACTGCCACAATTTTTTTTTCTAAATTTCTTTTAGTGTTTGGCAAACCAGAAAGTTTCCATTTGAAATGACCTTAGTTTTGTGTCATAAAATTAAACAACTGAATGAACATCCTCCAAGACTGGTGATTCCATAATTTTTGCCAGGGGTTGTAGATACTGTAGATAATGTTGTCCTCTTGTTCAGTTAGGTACCAGGGTCTCCCACTCCTCTTTCTATCCTGGTTAGAGCCAGGTAGAGCCAGAACAGTGCACAGCATTGTATGAGATCTTCAGTTTCTTGGCAATTTCTTGCATGGCATAGCCTTCATTTCTCAGAACAAGAACTGACCTGTTTCAGAAGAAAGTTCTTTCTTTCTGAGCCTGTAATGGAACCCACAATTGCTGATGCTCCAGACACTCACCTAGTCTAAAGAAGGCTAGTTTTATTGCTTCTTTAATCAGCACAACAGTTTTCAGCTATGCTACCATGATTGCAAAAGGTGTTTCTAATGACTAGTTAGCCATTTAAAATGATGAACTTGGATTTTCAAACACAACATGCAGTTGGAACACAGAGTGATGGTTACTGATAATGGGCCTGCACTTATGTAGATATTCAATTACAAATCTGCTGTTTCCAGCTACAGTAGTTATTTAGATAGTCATTTACACTATTTACAATGTCTAAAAATAGAGTTTTCTAACAGGCTTGGGGTGAATAATATATTAATATATTAATTCCTAGAACATTATCTATCTCGCTCTTTACCCCTTTCCAAAATGGAAGCATCACTGGGCAGTCCCAGAATATGTGTGAGTGGTCGCCCACCAGTCCACATCCTCTCCAGCAGTATGTTGCAGCTGGATTATTTACAAATTTAGAGACCACATAAGGTGTCCTAAAAAACCTTGTCTTTGTCTTCCAATCAAACTCCTTCCACTCTAGCTCCCATTTGTTTTTGATATAAAAAGTATTGTCTGGTATATCTAATAACAGATTTCTATATATATGGGAAACATACCTTTTATTCGGTAATCAGTGTTTAATTATATCAATAAAATAAGTTTCTATGTTTGTTTGAGCCTTTCTAATTATATTCCAATCTGTATGGTTTGTGATGATCTCTGTGGTCGTCCCCAAATGGTGGAATGACCTACCAACGGCTACTAGAACAGCAACATCCCTTTTGACCTTTTAAAAAACTTGTAAAAACCTTTCTGTTTCGAGAATGCTTCCCTGCCTAACAAAACTAACAAAACTAACAACTACTCTGTGCTCCTTTACACCTTTGTCAGCTTATGTCCTCCTCTGTAAGTCGCTTTGGATAAAAGCGTCTGCTAAATGCAATGTAATGTAATGTAATGTAATAATGTCACATTGTGCAGCAGACCCACTCTGTCGGGTTAACTGCGTGTAAATCACTCATAATAAGTCAATAGCAGCTGATGCCACCAACCAAAACGACCAGATAATGTGCTATTGTTACATTCTGGACTCAGCAAAGTGTAAATAAATATAAGTAAGTAAAATAAAGCCTGTTAACACCATTGTAATTGGAGGGTAATTAACTGTAGCCTATCTAACATTGAACCATTCACAGCTTCTCGTAGCTGTTTAATTAAAATGGAAAAACCTTACTTTTTGCTCAATATTTCCAAACTTTTCAAGGGAAGAAAAACCTGCAATCTTTTTCTGTGAACATGCTGACGTTCCGTACTCTTCAGTTGGCATCCCGTGTCTCCCACCTGTGTCTGGCCAGCTCTCGCTCTACTTTATCCCGCTCGTCAACTCGGACTTGGATATTTAAATCCTTCAGCACCGGTGCTGCATCCATAACAGTCTGGAAAGTTTTTTCCTCGGATCCCACCATCATCCGCGGGCGGGCCAGGTACATGCACTACGCTTTAACGTTTTTCTACTTCAGCTGTTTCACAACGTATCTGACTTGAGCGCGTTTCCTCTGTAGCTCCGCTGAATAGTCATTATCAAAGTAGATCTGCTTTTCACCCATCCTCACTTTGCAATGTCTCCAGGCTTGCTGCAGGATCTGTTCCTTCATTGTGTATTCCGCGAATTTAATGACGATGGAGCAAGGCGGGTTGTTTTCTTTCGGTTTTGGCATGAGTGCTCTGTGCACTCGGTCAATCCTAATGTCGGCCTTGGTCAGTGGCAGGTCGGTCAGCACCGTCAGCAGTAGCTTTTTAATGAAGGCGACCATGTCTTTCCCTTCGCTCCCTTTCCCTGATACAGCCTCAGGTTTTGCCTTCTGTGTCTGTTTTGAAGATCTTCACACCGTTCAAATAATTCCGCCTCACGCTGCAGTAGGAAGCCGATGGCTTTTCCGTGGGCCGCGGTGGTCTCCTCTGTGGTTGTTATACGCTCCTCCGCGTCAACCACCCTCTTTTCCAGCTCTGTTAGTTGTGCACTTAAACCATCGACCGATGTTTCAAGCTTTGTGAATGATTCCTTACGTTGGCTTTTGAATTCCCTTACATCCATACTCATCTGCAGAATGTCCCCCCGTATTTCTCGGTTCGATTGGGCGATAGCCCGCAGCATCCCCTCCAGGCTATCGGCAGCTTCAGCGGCTTTGCTAGGGCGAGCACTAGCTTCGTCAGGATTAGCATCCTTCTTAGCATCAATTGGTTCCGATAATTTTTCCTCTCCTTCTCTGTTTCTGGACTGGTATCTAGCGAGTCTTTCGTTAGCGCTCATCTTTGCGGTGTCGTTAGGCATGCTTTTGCTGAGTTTTGTTCAAATGTCGATTTGTTAAGTTAGCAGGTCAGCACAGCTCAAACTTTTGCGTCCTACTTGAACATGGGGCCGCCGGAAGTCCTCATGTATCAATATTTTTGTGACACTTCTTTATAGAAGGGCCATAGCAAAATTTCATGTCTTGGTCTAATTAAGATAGCAATATAAATTTTTATTGCATTTTTATTTCTAAAGCAAAGAAGGTAACACTTGTAAAGCAATAGATTTCTGTGAAGTAACCATTATTTTATTGTAAATATAAATATAATTATTTTACAATTCACCACTGTTTTCCAACACTTCTGCCACTATGGTAAAAATACAAAAGGGCTTTAGACCTTACTTCACATTGTCAGATACCAAATATTGTGTAGGCAACTCTGCAACTCTAATGGTTTACAAAGAGTGACTACCGAATGTTCCTATAATGTTGCAGACAGATGAAGCAAGCAATATTTCAGATTTCATGTTAGTCAAGACGAACTGGCAACTTGTCCAGGGTGTACCCCGCCTCTCGCCCAAGGTCAGCTGGGATAGGCTCCAGGCCCATGTGACCCTAGTGAGGATAAGCGGTTACAGATAATGTATGTATGCATGTATGTTAGTCAAGGCTATAAACTGGTGCAAGTCTTGATGGTAAGAAATTGTTTGTCTTGGTTAATGATTCTATCTTCTAGCACCTACAGGGGGCCCAGCCTTGGATGGATAATCTTGGCCAGCTGCTTAACCAAGTCGACACTATAGAGAGACACATGAAATACCTACAGTGCCTGCAACATATAGAGGAACTCAGGTACTATAACTGAGATTAAAAGGTTGAAGACATACAGTGGTGGTCAAAAGTTTACATACACTTGTAAAGAACATAATGTCATGGCTGTCTTGAATTTCCAGTTATTTCTACAACTCTGATTTTTCTCTGATATAGTGATTGGAACAGATCCTTCTTTGTCACAAAAAACATTCATGAAGCTTGGTTCTTTTATGACTTTATTATGGGTAAGCTGAAATTGTGACCAAATCTGCTGGGTCAAAAATATACATACAGCAACATGAATGAGCAATTTTGGAGACTTAGAAAGTTGTGTCAATGACATGAGCTTCATAGCATGACCTCTTAACTTCCTGTGAGTGATCATGAGTGACTACAGCTGGTGACTTCTCTGAGGCCATTTAAAAAGGGCTCATTGGATAAAAACACCCACAAACGCTACAATGGGAAAGTCAAAGGAGCTCAGCACAGATCTGAAAAAGAGAATCATTGACTTGAACAAGTCAGGAAAGTCACTTGGAGCCATTTCAAAGCAGCTGCAGGTTCCAAGAGCAACAGTGCAAACAATTGTTTGTAAGTATAAAGTGCATGGCACTGTTTTGTCACTGCCACGATCAGGAAGAAAACGCAAGCTGTCACCTGCTGCTGAGAGAAAACTGGTCAGGAGGGTGAAGAGTCAACCCAGGAGCACCAAAAAGCAGATCTGCCAAGAATTAGACGCTGCTGGAACACAGGTGTCAGTGTCCACATTCAAGCGTGTTTTGCATCGCCATGGACTGAGAGGCTGCCGTGCAAGAAGGAAGCCCTTGCTCCAAAAGCGGCACCTTAAGGCTCGACTAAAGTTTGCTGCTGATCACATGGACAAAGATAAGACCTTCTGGAGGAAAGTTCTGTGGTCAGATGAAACAAAAATGGAGCTGTTTGGCCACAATGCTTAGCAATATGTTTGGAGGAGAAAAGGTGAGGCCTTTAATCCCAAGAACACCATGCCTACCATCAAGCACGGTGGTGGTAGTATTATGCTGTGGGCCTGTTTTGCTGCCAATGGAACTGGTGCTTTACAGAGAGTCAATGGGACAATGAAGGAGGAGGATTACCTTCAAAGTCTTCAAGAAAACCTAAAGTCATCAGCCCGAAGGTTGGGTCTTGGGCGCAGTTGGGTGTTCCAACAGGACAATGACCCCAAACACACATCAAAAGTGGTAATGGAATGGCTAAACCAGGCTAGAATTAAGGTTTTAGAATGGCCTTCCCAAAGTCCTGACTTAAACCCCATTGAGAACATGTGGATAATGCTGAAGAAACAAGTCCATGCCAGAAAGCCAACAAATTTAACTGAACTGCACCAATTCTGTCAAGAGGAGTGGTCAAAGATTCAACCAGAAACTTGCCAGAAGCTTGTGGATGGCTACCAAAAGCGCCTAATTGAAATAAAAATGGCCAAGGGACATGTAACCAAATATTAGCATTGCTGTATGTATATTTTTGACCCAGCTGATTTTGTCACATTTTCAGTTTACCCATAATAAAGTCATAAAAGAACCAAGCTTCATGAATGTTTTTTGTGACAAAGAAGGATCTGTTCCAATCACTATATCAGAGAAAAATCAGAAATCTTCTCTCTTTTCTGCCTGTCACTCTCATTTATATTTGATAACTCTGTCTCTGTCTCATACAGTGGTGGTCAAAAGTTTACATACACTGTAAAGAACATAATGTCATGGCTGTCTTGAGTTTCCAGTTATTTTCTACAACTCTGATTTTTCTCTGATATAGTGATTGAAATAGATCCCTTCTTGTCACAAAAAACATTCATGAAGCTTGGTTCTTTTATGACTTTATTATGGGCAGGGGTGGAAAGTAACAAAGTACATTACTTGCGTTACTGTAATTGAGTAGCTTTTTTGTGTACTTGTATTTTCAAGTATTTTTTGAAAGTGTAATTTTACTTTTACTTAAGTATGTTTTCTTTTAAGTAATGTACTTTTGTACATTTTTCATCACAAGCGTTACTGAGTAAAAAAAAAAAGAAAGGAAAAAAAAAAACAGAATCGGGGGGCCGCATTCTGGAAGTGAATAACGGAAAGCATGCGTGATAGTCTCACGCCTCACAGACGATGTCGGGCATGGAGGAGGCAGAGGAGCATGTGGACGACCCTTCAGAGAACAAGAAAGAAGTGCACCCCTGGCCCTATATAAGTGACCACTCGGCTTCGTTGAGAAAAGGGGTGACAGCTTTGTTATGCAATGTAAATTGTGTGTACCCAAGACGACAACCATTTCTGCGTACAAAAATTCGACATCTAATCTGCGCAAGCATGTTGAGGTAAGTCACGTTCCCTTTCCACAGTTAAACCAGAGAACTTCTGCGGCTATGGTTAAACTTACTGACGACAGGCTGGCTATAGTTCTATCTAAAATACTGGATGGCATTGCCTAATATTGAAGTAGGAAACTGTTGATCAGTACCGACAGATAACCAACGGCAACTAGCTATTCTGTTATTCGGCTGGCTAATCGTGCGAGCAAGTTAGCTTGCCAACCTAGCTCATCAGTCCTACGTCTTTATACTGTCATTGGACCTACCATAGGCTACATCCAACAGGCCAATAAATAGTACTAAACAAAACACATGGCAGCTAATGTTTGAATTGATAATAGCAATATGTAGACAGCTGGGGATGCAGCGGTTTTGGTGTAGAAATCCACCTTTTTGTACCCCTGACACAGTTAATCATCATTTTCAATTGGTGCACACAGGCGAGATATGAGACTTCGGTGCAACATTTCACTTAAAATTTCGTGTATAGCAGCTAATCGTTTTGTGTTAGCCCAGGGTGGTTAGACGTTTGTAGTGGGCCATATTAGAGACTGTATTGGGGGAGGTGGGGGAAATGTGAATTTTCCGTTGGCGCGTGGCAACAGATTTGAACTCAAGCATAGCACTGCAAGCTGCTCTCATTCTAGCTAGTCCGGACGAACGGGTGCCGCAAAAGAAAATGCTAAGAAATGCAGACTTGCAAACTAGCTATTTAGTGCCCGTTTTAACCGCCTGTAGACGAAAAGCATCATGATAGAATCTGGTATTTGGCGTCCTGATTGGCTGAGTGAGAAACCGACATAGTTCTACGTCCTGATTAATTAAGGGAGCACTGTACAAAATGCGTGTAACAAGGTGTAAAAAGTGTGTGGTTAGGGGTTTTACCGGCCTTAAAACGCCCACTGCGTCTGTCACGAAACAGTCAAACCTGCCCTAGCAACCTGCCGTAACTAAGTGTATACAGCAGCGCAGATCTGCCGACCTTGTTTGGTTTTGTTTTTTTTCATTTAATGAAACACATTTTCACGTTGTCCGTTGCAAGAGGGACACAGGACACTTTTATTTTCCACAGTTACAGCGCACGCACGTGCCAATTAGTGTTCCGACCTGTGCATCAAGTAAAGGGCGGCGAGGATGTTCTTGTCTGCTGTCACGTTACTTATCAGCTACTTTTCAATAAATGTTTGTGAAATCTGTGGAATTGTTGTATTTTTGACAGGAAACGAGGTTTAAAAGATATATTTAAAAAAAAAAAAAAAATATATATATATTATATATATATATATATATATATATATAATATATTAATATATATATATATATATATTAAATAATCAACGTCATCTAGCGGGCCAGATATAATTAATGGCGGGCCAGTTCTGGCCCGCGGGCCGCTAATTGCCGACCCCTGCCCTAAACTTTGCACATTAGCATCCTAAAACGAATGACCCCATTACAACTGTTTAAAGTATTATCTGTTGTTTTAACATTAGATGTGTGAATCAAGACCAATTGAATAAATACATGTAGATCACAGTTCCTCTTGTTTGAAGGTTCATTTATGTACTTAATATGTTTTTTGTCACCAACTTTTGCATTCTAATGCACAAAATGTATTGTGTTTAGAAAACATCTATGAATATAATATATGTACAAATATGTAATATTTATCTATGAATAGTTAAAATGCTGAGTATTTAATGAAGTTCGTGATTTGCATACTAATGAAAATATTTGTATATTATATGTTTTCAGAGGAGGCATCCATCAAGGTTGAAGGCTTTTAGACTGCGTGGCAACACGGATACTGCGAATGAAAACTGAGAACTGGGATGGCTTAGGCCAGGCTAACATTATCCTGTAAGCACTTTAATTGCTGCAATAAAAAGATCTTGGTTGAGATGTGCATATGTCCTTGTCTCCTTTTTTCCCACAACACAATAGAGGCAAAAAAGCACCCATGGTTTAAAAAGTAACTTTTTACTTTTACTCAAAGTACATTTTAAATGACTTACTTTTTACTTTTACTTGAGTAGATTTTTTGACTGGTAATTTTACTTGTACTTAAGTAAAATTTCATCAGAGTAACAGTACTTGTACTTGAGTATAATATTTTAGTACTCTTTCCACCTCTGATTATGGGTAAACTGAAAATGTGACAAAATCAGCTGGGTCAAAAATAACATACAGCAATGCTAAATTTGGTTACATGTCCCTGGCCATTTTATTTCAATTAGGCGCTTTTGGTAGCCATCCACAAGCTTCTGGCAAGTTTCTGGTTGAATCTTTGACCACTCCTCTTGACAGAATTGGTGCAGTTCAGTTAAATTTGTTGGCTTTCTGGCAGGGACTGTGTTCTTCAGCATTATCCACATGTTCTCAATGGGTTTAAGTCAGGACTTTGGGAAGGCCATTCTAAACCTTAATTCGAGCCTGATTTAGCCATTCCATTACCACTTTTGATGGTGGTTTGGGGTCATTGTCCTGTTGGAACACCCAACTGCGCCCAAGACCCAACCTTCGGGCTGATGACTTTAGGTTTTCTTGAAGAATTTGAAGGTAATCCTCCTTCTCATTGTCCATTGACTCTCTGTAAAGCACCAGTTCCACTGGCAGCAAAACAGGCCCACAGCAAATACACCACCACCGTGCTTGATGGTAGGCATGTGTTCTTGGGGGTTAAAGCCTCACTTTTCTCCTCCAAACATATTGTTGAGCATTGTGGCCAAACAGCTCCATTTTTGTTTCATCTGACCACAGAACTTCCTCCAGAAGGTCTTATTTTGTCCATGTGATCAGCAGCAAACTTTAGTTGAGCCTTAAGGTGCCGCTTTTGGAGCAAGGGCTTCCTTCTTGCACAGCAGCCTCTCAGTCCCTGGCGATGCAAAACACACTTGACTGTGGACACTGACACCTGTGTTCCAGCAGCGTCTAATTCTTCGCAGATCTGCTTTTTGGTGCTCCTGGGTTGACTCTTCACCCTCCTGACCAGTTTTCCTCAGCAGCAGGTGACAGCTTGCGTTTTCTTCCTGATCGTGGCAGTGACAAAACAGTGCCATGCACTTTATACTTACAAACATTGTTTGCACTGTTGCTCTTGGAACCTGCAGCTGCTTTGAAAGGGCTCCAAGTGACTTCCTGACTTGTTCAAGTCAATGATTCTCTTTTTCAGATCTGTGCGAGCTCCTTTGACTTTCCCATTGTAGCGTTTGTGGGTGTTTTTATCCAATGACATTTTTAAATGGCCTCAGAGAAGTCACCAGCTGTAGTCACTCATGATCACTCACAGGAAGTTAAGAGGTCATGCTATGAAGCTCATGTCATTGACACAACTTTCTAAGTCCCAAAATTGCTCATTCATTTGCTGTATGTATATTTTTTGACCCAGCAGATTGGTCACAATTTCAGCTTACCATAATAAAGTCATAAAGGAACCAAGCTTCATGAATGTTTTTTGTGACAAAGAAGGATCTGTTCCAATCACTATATCAGAGAAAAATCAGAGTTGTAGAAATAACTGGAATTCAAGACAGCCATGACAATTATGTTCTTTACAATGTATGGTAAACTTTTGACCACCACTGTATGTCTTCAACCTTTTATCTCAGTTATAGTACCTGAGTTCCTCTATATGTTGCAGGCACTGTAGGTATTTCATGTGTCCTCTATAGTGTCGACTTGGTTAAGCAGCTGGCCAAGATTATCCATCCAAGGCTGGGCCCCCTGTAGGTGCTAGAAGATAGAATCATTAACCAAGACAAACAATTTCTTACCATCAAGACTTGCACCAGTTTATAGCCTTGACTAACATACATGCATACACATTATCTGTAACGCTTATCCTCACTAGGGCACATGGGCCTGGAGCCTATCCCGCTGACCTTGGCGAGAGGCGGGGTACACCCTGGACAAGTTGCCAGTTCGTCTTGACTACATGAAATCTGAAATATGCTTGCTTCATCTGTCTGCAACATTATGGAACATTCGGTGTCACTCTTTGTAACCATTAGAGGTGCAGAGTTGCCTACACAATATTTGGTACTGACATGTGGAAGTAAGGTCTAAAGCCCTTTTGTATTTTTACCAGAGTGGCAGAAGTGTTGGAAAACAGTGGTGAATTGTAAAATAATTATATTTATATTACAATAAAATAATGGTTACTTCACAGAAATCTATTGCTTTACAAGTGTTACCTTCTTTGCTTTAGAAATAAAATGCAATAAAATTTATATTGCTATCTTAATTAGACCAAGACATGAAATTTTGCTATGGCCCTTCTATAAAGAAGTGTCCACAAAAATATTGATACATGAGGACTTCCGGCGGCCCCAGTTCAAGTAGGACGCAAAAGTTTGAGCTGTGCTGACCTGCTAACTTAACAAATCGACATTTGAACAAAACCAGCAAAGCATGCCTAACGCACCGCAAAGATGAGCGCGAACGAAAGACTCGCTAGATACATCCAGAACAGAGAAGGAGAGGAAAAAATATCGGAACCAATGATGCTAAAGGATGCTAATCCTGACGAACGCTAGTGCTCGCCCTAGCAAAGCCGCTGAAGCTGCGAAGCCTGGAGGGGATGCTGCGGGCTATCGCCCAATCGAACCAAGAATACGGGGGGACTTCTGCAGATGAGTAGGATGTAAGGGAATTCAAAAGCCAACGTAAGGAATCATTCACAAAGCTTGAAACATCGTCGATGGTTTAAGTGCACAACTAACAGAGCTGGAAAAGAGGGTGTTGACGCGGAGGAGCGATAACAACCCAGAGGAGACCACCGCGGCCCACGGAAAAGCCATCGGCTTCCTACCTGCAGCGGAGGCGGAATTATTTGAACGGTGTGACGATCTTCAAAACAGACACAGAAGGCAAAACCTGAGGCTGTATCAGGGAAAGGGGCGAGGGAAAGACATGGTCGCCTTCATTAAAAAGCTACTGCGACGGTGCTGACCGACCTGCCACTGACCAAGCCGACATTAGGATTGACCGAGTGCACATAGCACTCATGCCAAAACCGAAAGAAAAACAAACCCGCCTTGCTCCATCGTCCATTAAATTCGCGGAATACCACAATGAAGGAACAGATCCTGCAGCAAGCCTGGAGACATTGCAAAGTGAGATGGGGTGAAAAGCAGATCTACTTTGATAATGACTATCAGCGGAGCTACAGAGGAAACGCGCTCAAGTCAGATACGTTGTGAAACAGCTGAAGTAGAAAAACGTTAAAGCGTAGTGCATGTACCTGCCCGCCCGCGGATGATGGTGATCCGAGAAAAAACTTTCCAGACTTTTTATGGATGCACACCGGTGCTGAGGATTTAAATATCCAAGTCCGAGTTGACGAGCGGGATAAAGTGGAGCGAGAGCTGGCCAGACACAGGTGGGAGACACGGGATGCCAACTGAAGAGTACGGAACGTCAGCATGTTCACAAAAAAGATTGCAGGTTTTTCTTCCCTTGAAAAGTTTTGGACAATATTGAGCAAAAAGTAAGGTTTTTCCCATTTTAAATTAAACAGCTACGAGAAGCTGTGAATGGTTCAATGTTAGATAGGCTACATTATTACCCTCCAATACAATGGGGTTAACAGGCTTATTTTACTACTATATTTATTTACACTTTGCTGAGTCCCAGAATGTAACAATAGGCACATTATCTGGTCGTTTTGGTTGGTGGCATCAGCTGCTATTGACTTATTATGAGTGATTACACGCAGTTAACCCGACAGAGTGGGTTGCTGCACAATGTGACATTATTACATTACATTACATTACATTGCATTTAGCAGACGTTTTATCCAAGCGACTTACGAGGAGGACATAAGCTGACAAAGGTGTAAGGAGCACAAGAGTAGTTGTTAGTTTTGTTAGTTTTGTTAGGCAGGGACATTCTCGAAACAGAAAGGTTTTTACAAGTTTTTAAAAGGTCAAAAGGGATGTTTGCTGTTCTAGTAGCCGTTGTAGGTCATTCCCACCATTGGGGACGACCACAGAGATCATCACAAAACCATACAGATTGAATATATATAGAAGGCTCAAACAACATAGAAACTTATTTTTATGATATAATTAAACACCTGATTACCCGAATAAAAGGTATGTTTTCCCATATATAGAAATCGTTATTAGATATACCCGACAATTTTTTATATCAAAAAAAATGGGAGTAGAGTGGAAGGAGTTGATTGGAAAACAAAGACAAGGTTTTTTTAGGACACCTTATGTGGTCTCTAATTTGTAAATAATCCAGCTGCAACATTACTGCTGGAGAGATGTGGACTGGTGGGCGACCACTCACACATATTCTGGGGACTGCCCAGGGATGCTTCCATTTGGAAAGGGGTAAAAGAGCGAGATAGATAAGTTCTAGGAATTAATATCTTAATATATTATTCACCCCAAGCCTGTTAGAAACCTATTTTTAGGACATTGTAAATAGTGTAAATGACTATCTAATAACTACTGTAGCTGGAAACAGCCAGATTTGTAATTGACTATCTACATAAGTTGCAGGCCCATTATCCAGTAACCACACTCTGTGTTCCAACTGCATGTTGTGTTGAAATCCAAGTTCATCATTTTAAATGGCTAACTAGTCATTAGAAACACCTTTGCAACATGGTAGCATAGTGAAAAAGTTTGTGCTGATTAAAGAGCAATAAAACTAGCCTTCTTAGACTAGTGAGTGTCTGGAGCTCAGCAATTGTGGGTTCCATACAGGCTCAGAACAGAAAGAACTTTCTTCTGAAACAGGTCAGTTGTGTTCTGAGAAATGAAGGCTATGCCATGCAAGAAATTGCCAAGAAACTGAAGATCTCAACAATGCTGTGCACTGTTTGGCCTACCTGGCTCTAACCAGGATAGAAAGAGGAGTGGGAGACCCTGGTACCTAACTGACAAGAGGACAACATTATCTACAGTATCTACAACCCTGGCAAAAAAAATTATGGAATCACCAGTCTTGGAGGGATGTTCTTCAGTGTTTAATTTTATGACACAAAACTAAGGTCATTTCAAATGGAAATTTCTGGTTTGCCAAACACTAAAAGAAATTTAGAAAAAAAAAATGTGTGGCAGTCCACAACAGTTACTTTTTTAGACCATGGCAGAGGGAAAAAAGTAGTGGAATCCCTCAATTCCGAGGAAAAAAAATGATAAGAACCACTGTTAGAGACGTTTCAGGCAGCCTGTTCTCTGTAACCCCTTTGTGTGTGCCACGGTGTTAAACGCTCGTCTTGTACAAGAATAAAAATCCAACTTAACTTATACTTTGAATCCAGTTTTCTTACTAAAGGGGTTTTCTTTAAAACATTTCCATAACAGAAACATAGTTAATTTAAACTATTTCTAACCTTGTCAATAGCTATAAAATACATTAGAAGCAATTTCCTGTTTCTGCAATATGTCCTCAATTAAACTAATTTCTTGAAGGTTTCATGGAAAACATGGAATTTTCTGAATGACCAAAAAGTTTAACGGTAATGTATGTTGCACAAAAAAGGGGGGGAAACAGCCATTTTATATACGTTTTATATTTAGATTCTTTTAAAGTAGTCGACCAATCATTTTATGGGGTATTCAGCAAGTATGTCTTGTCTATTGATCTTTTTTTTTATGCATTTCAGTGTTAAGAGGTATATTTTACTAATTTAGTCATTAATTAGTGCAGAAATGATCTGAACAGAGTAAAGAAAGATGACGTTTAAGTACTACATTAAAACATGACGATCAATTTATCTGGAAATTTTGGAGCTTTGAATGGTCTTTGAACTGCAGTCACAAAAAACACAACTCTGAGGAAAGTCACTCTATGACAAATGCATCAGGGAAAGAAGACCAACACACCTCTGCTGCAGAGGATTCATTCAGTTCATTACAGTTAAGTGCCTCAGAATTCCCAATTTAGAGCACCCAGATTAGAGCCCACCTAAATACTTAGAGTTCAAGCAGAAGACACATCTTGACATCATACTGTTCAGAGGAGGCTGTGTGAATCAGACCTTTTATAGTTGAAGTGCTGCAAAGAAACCATGCTGATGGAGACCAACAAGAAGAAAAGATTAGCTGGTGCAAGAAACACAATGAATGGACATCAGACCAATGTAAACCTGTACTTCAGTCTGGTTAGTCAAATTAGAGATTTTTGGTTACAACCATCTATTTGATGGATGTATTTAAGGGATGCATGGGAATTGATATTTCTGTATGTCTGGGGTGCTGGGCTGGTGGCCACTGTAGCAATTTTCTTCAAAATTCAAGGCCAGCCATAGTAAAATCTTGCTTTACACAAGCCTCTTGCAGTATTGCAATAACATTTGGTTAATTATGTGATTGTTGTTAATATGCTGTTGTTCTGTAGTGTAGCTGTTATGCAGTGAATATAACAGGTCATAGGTCACATTCGGAGTTGTCAGTCTACTCAGTGATAGAAAGGGGTCGTAAAAGGTTGCTCTTTCTGTATGTTGCCTCTTTCTTTGTGTTGTTCTTACCTGGTTAAGCTGTTAGAGATAAATTGCTCTTTCTGCAGCAGGGCCTCAAGTGAACTGTAGCCTCCTCAGCAGCAGACAGAGCTGCAGAAACTTTAGGAGGCGCAGAACTGGATACAGTCAGAACCTAAATGACAAGTGAGAAATTTGTTTTAGCTAGATAAATAGATTTCTTTGTTGTCACAATGCTTCTTAGTAATAAATCTTATACCATTGGAAAGTCTGTTTATTTCCATTTTAGATTGTCCACATTATGTGAGGTAAAGCATTTGTTTATGGGTACAACACCACATCCGCCAGTCTCAAATTATAATGTTTTATTACTTTGATAACACATTCAAAGACCATCTAAGTCTTCGAGGGATTAAGGGGGTAAAAATTGGATAACAGAATCCTTGAACAGTTTAAGTCCAGAAGTGGTTCAAAGATGTGTGGGAAATGTGAAGCAAATCGAATTCCACCAAAACTGGAATAAATTTTCCGCAATTAGTCTGCCACCATACCCTGTAATCAAAACATAGAGGAAGGCCACTCATAATGTCAGAGTAGTTTTGTGCGCTCAAAACGCATCACTGTGGTGGACCCGGTGGATTCCAGCTGTTATCCCAAGATATGTTCGCCACTCAGCAGCGCAATTCAGTTGGTTGTCTCAAAACGATTGGTCAGATGATGGAGGGATCCCTGAGCTGAATTGACTGCCTTGCATCCTCCTCCCCAAGTTCAGACCAACTGGACTGAGAATGGCAGATGTGCATTTGAAGCAGGTATGATTTTCATCTTTGGCACCATGTCCATATTATGCAACACAATCTTTTTGCCATGAGTTTCTACACAATTTGTGTGGATTATTCCAATTGCCTTGCATCCCAGACACTTCAGACTGTCTGCTACCCTTTTAATATTGGACAGGAGGCGAGGGGAGAAAGGAAAGCAAGAAAGGAAAAAGAGGGAAAGAGGGGGTAAAAGGGAGTGAAAAAAGGTAAAAGCAAAAAAAAGAAGAAAAAAAGAAGGGAAGGGAACAAAAAAGAAGAGAGGGGAGAAGAGAAGAAGAAGAATGAAGAAGGAGAGGGGAGAAAAAAGGTGGAGCCGGGAAGTGGGGAAGAGAATGAAGAAGAGGAGGGAAGAAAGTAAGGAAAAGGGGAAGGGGGGGGGGGGGGGGAGGAGGAGGTTTCCAGATTGCTCAGCTTTGCTTGGAGTTGGAAGATCACTGGCAGGAGCCACCCCATGTGTGTGTTGGTTTCAGACTGCAGGATATTCAAAGCTTTTACCAAAGGTGTCATCACGTTTCGGTACTCTGTCAGGAAAGCTATTTCTGCAGAACTCAACCTGTATGAAATCAGAGCAAATGAATACCATTTTAGTCGGGAAATGTACTATGAAAAACAAATCAATAACATAGCTTCAGGCAATTTCTTTAAAATGAAATTATATCACATTACATTTAGCAAATGCTTTTATCTAAAGCTACTTACAAGAGGACATAATGGCATACAATACGTCCATCCCCCACCTCCCCCAATACAGCCTCGAATATGGCCCACTACACACGTCTAACCACACCTGGGCTACACAAAAAGCATTAGCTGCTATACACGAAATATTAAAGTGAAATGTTGCACCGAAGTCTCATAGCTCGCCTGTGTGCACCAATTGAAAATGATGATTAACTGTGTCAGGGGTACAAAAAGGTGGATTTCTACACCAAAAACCGCTGCATCCCCAGCTGTCTACATATTTGCTATTATCAATTCAAACATTAGCTGCCATGTGTTTTGTTTAGTACTATTTATTGGCCTGTTGGATGTAGCCTATGGTAGGTCCAATGACAGTATAAAGACGTAGGACTGATGACGCTAGGTTGGCAAGCTAACTTGCTCGCACGATTAGCCAGCCGAATAACAGAATAGCTAGTTGCCGTTGGTTATCTGTCGGTACTGATCAACAGTTTGCTACTTCAATATTAGGCAATGCCATCCAGTATTTTAGATAGAACTATAGCCAGCCTGTCGTCAGTAAGTTTAACCATAGCCGCAGAAGTTCTCTGGTTTAACTGCGGAAAGGGAACGTGACTTACCTCAACATGCTTGCGCAGATTAGATGTCGAATTTTTGTACGCAGAAATGGTTGTCGTCTTGGGTACACACAATTTACATTGCATAACAAAGCTGTCACCCCTTTTCTCAACGAAGCCGAAGTGGTCACTTATATAGGGCCAGGGGTGCACTTCATTTCTTGAATTCTCTGAAGGGTCGTCCACATGCTCCTCTGCCTCCTCCATGCCCGACATCGTCTGTGAGGCGTGAGACTATCACGCATGCTTTCCGTTATTCACTTCCAGAATGCGGCTCCCCGATTCTGTTTTTTTTTTCCTTTCATTTTTTTTTTTACTCAGTAACGCTTGTGATGAAAAATGTACAAAAGTACATTACTTAAAAGAAAACATACTTAAGTAAAAGTAAAATTACACTTTTCAAAAAGTACTTGAAAAAGTACAAGTACACAAAAAAGCTACTCAATTACAGTAACGCAAGTAATGTACTTCGTTACTTTCCACCCCTGCCCATAATAAAGTCATAAAAGAACCAAGCTTCATGAATGTTTTTTGTGACAAAGAAGGATCTATTTCAATCACTATATCAGAGAAAAATCAGAGTTGTAGAAATAACTGGAAACTCAAGACAGCCATGACATTATGTTCTTTACAAGTGTATGTAAACTTTTGACCACCACTGTATGAGACAGAGACAGAGTTATCAAATATAAATGAGAGTGACAGGACAGAAAAGAGGAGAAGATACATATAAATAGATAATGTAATGGAAAGAATAAAGAACCCTGAAAGCTAAGCATGGGCTCAAAATTTGGACAGGTAGTTCAATCTACAATTACTTTAAATGGTGAAATCATGCCCATAATAGATACTTTTTGTTGACTGTGCTGTCATAGACAGAATGTACTCAAATTCTAAAGAGAACTGCAGTTCAATACATAGAAGGTTTAGTGGCATGTTTAGTAGTTTGTCTGGCTCTGAGAGAAAATGTCATTTAACATTATGCACTCTAACAGCATTACAATATAAAATGGTTAGTTTTAATATGACCTTTTTAAAAAAGGTTCACCCAGTTTGCATCTTCTGTGGGCTGAAGCTGAAGAGTGTGTTGTGTGTCTGCAGTGCTGCAGTCCAGCAGTGTCTTATGACTAGCAGTGTCTGGGAGGCCATAAGGGCAGTAGACAGTATGGCTGCACTGGATGCAGGACTAAGCGAGTCTGGCTGTTCTCACCTCCAGGACTTCCTCCGGGAAACACTTTTCTTCTGGCACAAGATTATCAAAGACCGACTGGCCAGGTAAACGTCCACCACCACAGTATTTCTTTATGTCACTAAATACAATGTTCATAGATGCACCTTGATGAACTCTGTATTATTGTATCATTGTCCTATGTTTATTATGTGACTAAATACTCCTTTTCACCTCCTTCATAGTGATTTTGAGAAAGTATTGACTCAGCTTCATTGGCCGATCATCTCCCCTCCTACTCAGTCACTGACACCCACTGCCAATTATCAGGAGATCAGCAGCCAGCTAGAGCTGCTGGTCACACAATTGCTTGCCCTCCAGACCTCGTATCCTTCATTCTGGGCCACTGCGCCACTACCCATTTCCTTATTAGCTGTAAACAATAGCTAATATTCTACTGTAGTAGAGTATCAACAGTGTGTTTGTGAACAAATTAATGACACTAAATAGAAAGTTACAGGGTAATAGATTACAGGAAGGAGGTTGTAGGTTTGTTAGAATGCATGTGTTACAGTGTTTGGTGTCTTTAACGTCCCCTGACAGTGATGACCTCTTGTCCCAGAGGACTTTGGCTCCTTCTGTATCCTCTACCCAGCCCGTTTCTTCAGCCACACCTCCATCCCAAGCTCCTCCACTCTGTCTTCCCATCCAGATCATGCTGCTGCCGCTCATCAGGAGGTTCAGATACCATTTCTATGGGAATCGACAGACTAACTCCCTCAGCAAGGTCACACACAAAACATGCATCACATATACATGCCTGTGTAAACACAAATTATTTTTCTTTATGCACACCAGTGAAAACAAATACATAATCTTCAGTTTATGTGTATAATCCTCATCATTCACACAAAAAATTCAAGTGGAATTCAAATACAGTTTATAGCAGTTTTCGAATGGATCAAATTTCTATTTTTTTATTTAAAATTAGTGTATGAATAAAATTTTCTCTTAATTTTCAAAAGAGTGAAACATAGAAAATAGGAAAATTTTTAGGAAAAACATTTTCTAAAATTGCATTTTTACACATTTTAAATCAAATCAAATTTTATTTGCATAGCCCAAAGTCACAAAGTACATTTGCCTCAGAGGGCTTTACAATCTGTACAGGGAGTGACACCCTCTGTCCTTAGACCCTAGTAGAGAACCTGACCTACTGGTACCAAGACCAAGAACCTCATCCTGAACATTAGTGCGACTAAGGTACCTTGAAAAGGGACAGATGCAAGATTTCTTGTTCTTGCTTTTTAGTAGCTGTTATTGCTTTTGTTTTTGTTTAGTAGTAGTAGTACTAGTAAAGGCACAAATTTAATTGGACAAATTAACAAATAAAAATAATAAAATAAAATCCCTAAAAGCATATCTGAGAGGGCAGATGATTTAATATACCTCAGAGACTAAAAAGATTCTAATAAACATTGAGAACAATTGGAATCAGAAACAAAACAGCTAGAAAAGAAACATTTTCGCACTAGGTCAGTGGGCTTATATAAAGCCCTTACAAGGAAAAGAAATCTATATGAATTCTCAGCCACCATCAAGACCATGACCAAGAACAAGACAACGCCACTATGAGCTACGTGATGAGGCTCAGAAATTGTTGGCCTGGCAACTGAAGAATGACAAATATAATTAAAGCTGCAAGCAGCGATGGTCGGGCCCTCGCACATGTGCGCACGTCGAAATGTGCGCATGTCGAAATGTGTGCATGTGGAAATGGCCACACCGTTTCCCCAAAATTCATCATTTTGATAACTGTTACTCAGGAAGTCTATGTGAACACACCTACCAAGTTTGAAGTGAATTGAATGAAATCCCTAGGAGGAGTTCGTTCAAACATGACCCCTTGTCAACCAGGCCGAAACACCTAAAATGGCGATTTTCATGATTAAATATCTCGCTTCCTGTTCTTTGTAGCTTATTGGTCCAAGATAGTTTTTTGTAGGTACTGCCCTGTTCTACAATTCAGCAAAGTTTTGTGACTCTGTGTCCAAAACTGTGGCGGGGCTGTTCCACTGAAAAATTCAAGGGGGCGCTATAGAGCGCTTTTGCCCCTCCTTCTCATTAATTATGCAACCGAATTGTGCATAATATTGCTCTTAACAACCCCAAGAAGTTCCAGACAGCTCTGAGAAAGTATATAGAATCACAACACGTGAGTGTCTGAGAATCACAAGCAATCAGTAGGGGATTCGTGGTGATTTTTTCTTTGAATGAATTTTATGGATCGCCACGCCCACACCGTTTCCTCAAAATTCATAATTTTGATAACTTTTACTCAGGAAGTCTATATGAACACTCCTACCAAGTTTGAAGTGAATTGGATGAAATCCCTAGGAGGAGTTCGTTCAAACATGACCCCTTCTCAACCAGGCCGAAACACAGTAAATGGCGATTTTCATGATTAAATATCTTGCTTTCTGTTCATTGTAGCCCATTGCTCCAAGAGACTTTTTTGTAGGTCCTAGCATGTTCTACAATTCGGCTGAGTTTCGTGACTCTGTGTCCAAAACTGTGGCGGGGCTGTTCCGCTGAAAAATTCAAGGGGGCGCTATAGAGCGCTTTTGCCACGCCCCCTCATTAATTATGCAGCCGAATTGTGTATAATATTGCTCTCAACAACCCCAATAAGTTTCAGACAGCTCTGACAAAGTATATGATAGCCGCACACTTTTTCCCGAAAATCAGCCTAAAAGTCAATGGAGTCTTGTTTTTTTGTGAAAAAATCGGCAGCGTACAACTTTGACGCTCCGTCACGGCCACGGCGCTCCCTGATAAAAAGTTGAAATATATTTCTCAATGTCAAGTCCAAGCCTTGAAAAATCCCACCTAGTTTGAGGGGATATATGCAATATTGTCAGAGCTGCAGCACGCCATCCTCGTAAAAGTGGGCTTTTTTTGTCGGTCACTAGGAGCGCTATAAAAATCACCGAATTTTTGTGGAAATGTATTTTAAGGTCAGACAAGCCATTAAATTTCAAAGTTGGTGAAGATTGGAATTTTTCACAAAGTTATAGCACTTTGAAATTTTATGGCAAAATGGAGAATTTCGTGGCCCCCCCCCTCTGACATAGTACAATCAAAAAGTAATGTTTTTCGATAAACTTTCATCGTCAAAGCCATGAACCCATGTGCCAGTTTCAAAAGATCGGACGAAAGCCTAGGAGGAGTTCGTTCAAATACGACCCCTGGAATGACCAAAAAATCACAAAATGTGAACTTTGACCCAAAATGGCCGCCGTACCCTTTACCGAAAACCCGGGTTACCAAGAGACTTTTTGGTGCGTCCTGGGCATGTTACATACCCCACCAAGTCCCGTACACGTGGGCGAAACCGTGGCGAGGGGCTCCTCCGACAACCGAAGCCTAGGTGCGCCGTAGAGCCATTTCTGTAACGTGCGTGCGTGGAGACCCCAGAATACGAAATTTAACGGCCGACTTTGGGGGGTAAGGCAATTTACTTGAGTTTTTCGGGGGGATATGGGCTTCGAAAAGACGATTTAACTTTAAGTCTGAAGAAAAAGAATAAAAAAAAAAAAAAAAATAATAAACATTTTAAATACAATAGGGCTTGCACGTTTCGTGCTCGGGCCTAATTAAAGCTGCAAGCAGCGATGGTCGGAGGCCTCGCACATGTGCGCACGTCGAAATGTGGCATGTCGAAATGTGTGCATGTGGAAATGGCCACACCGTTTCCCCAAAATTCATCATTTTGATAACTGTTACTCAGGAAGTCTATGGTGACACACCTACCAAGTTGGAAGTGAATTGAATGAAATCCCTAGGAGGAGTTCGTTCAAACATGACCCCTTGTCAACCAGGCCGAAACACCTAAAATGGCGATTTTCATGATTAAATATCTCGCTTCCTGTTCTTTGTAGCTTATTGGTCCAAGATATTTTTTTGTAGGTACTGCCCTGTTCTACATTCAGCAAAGTTTTGTGACTCTGTGTCCAAAACTGTGGGGGGCTGTTCCACTGAAAAATTCAAGGGGGCGCTATAGAGCGCTTTTGCCCCTCCTTCTCATTAATTATGCAACCGAATTGTGGCATAATTGCTCTAACAACACCAAGAAGTTCCAGACAGCTTGAGAAAGTATATAGAATCACACACGTGAGGGTCTGAGAATCACAAGCAATCAGTAGGGATTCGTGGTGATTTTTTCTTTGAATGAATTTTATGGATCGCCACGCCCACACCGTTTCCTCAAATCATAATTTTGATAACTTTTACTCAGAAGTCTATATGAACACTCCACCAAGTTTGAAGTGAATTGGATGAATCCCGAGGAGGAGTTCGTTCAAACATGACCCCTTCTCAACCAGGCCGAAACACAGTAAATGGCGATTTCATGATTAAATATCTTGCTTTCTGTTCTGGTAGCCCATTGCTCCAAGAGACTTTTTTGTAGGTCCTGCATGTTCTACAATTCGGCTGAGTTTCGTGACTCTGTGTCCAAAACTGTGGCGGGGCTGTTCCACTGAAAAATTCAAGGGGGCGCTATAGAGCGCTTTTGCCCTCCCCCTCATTAATTATGCAGCCGAATTGTGCATAATTGCTCTCAACAAGCACAACAAGTTTCAGACAGCTCTGACAAAGTATATGATAGCCGCACACTTTTGCCCGAAAATTAGCCCAAAAGTCAATGGAGTCTTGTTTTTTTGTGAAAAAATTGGCAGCGTCCACTTTGACGCACCGTCACGGCCACGCCTCGGATAAAAAGTTGTGATTTTGATAACTTTTCATTGTCGAGGCCTGAGACACAACACGCCAAGTTTCAAGCACATCGGATGAAATCCCTAGGAGGAGTTCGTTCAAATGCGACCCCTGGAAATGAGGCAAAAAGACGAAAAGTCCAAATTTGGAAAAATTGGACGCCGTAGGTTCACTGTAGGCCGGGCACCAAGAGACTTTTTGTGCGTCTGGGCATGTTACAATACTCCCACCAAGTTTCGTGCACGGGGCGAAACCGTGGCGAGGGGCACCTCCAAACGCACACCTAGGTGGCGCTGTGGAGGCATATGCGTACGTCTATGTTGAGACCCCCAAAATACGTAATTTACGCCTGACATTGGGGGGGTAGGCAAATTTTCGTGAGTTTTCGGGGGGAAATGGGCTGTGGAAAATGCGATTTACTCTAAACGTGTTCAGCGTTCGAAATACAATAGGGCTCTCGCTGTGCTCGGGCCCTAATTAAAGCGCAAGCAGCGATGGTCGGGCCCTCGCAGATATGCGCACGTTGAAATGTGTGCACGTCGAAATGTGATAATATCTTCTTATAAATCGGTCTTAATAACCACAAGAGTTTCATAACTCTGTGCCAAAACTGTGGCGGGCTGTCCCAAAGAAAAATTCAAGGGGGCGCTATAGAGCGCTTTGCCCCCCCCCTCATAATTATGCAGCCGAATTGTGCATAATATTGCTTTCAACAAACACAACAAGTTTCAGACAGCTCTGACAAAGTATATGATAGCCGCACACTTTTGCCCGAAAATCAGCCCAAAGTCAATGGAGTCCTTGTTTTTTTTGAAAAAAATTGGCAGCGTCCACTTTGACGCACCGTCACGGCCAGCCCTCTGATAAAAAGTTGTGATTTTGATAACTTTTCATTGTGGACGCCTTGAGAACACACACGGCAAGTTTCAAGCAAGCATCGGATGAAATCCCTATGAGTCATTCAAATGCGACCCCTGGAAATGAGGCAAAAACGGGAAAAGGCAAATGAGCAAAATTGGACGCCGTACGCTTCACTGTCGCCCGGGGCACCAAGAGACTTTTTTGTGCGTCTGGGCATGTTACATACTCCCACCGAGTTCGTGCACGTGGGCGAAACCGTGGCGAGGGGCACCGGCAAAAATGCCACCATAGGTGGCTGTGGAGGCATATGCGTACGTCTATGTGTGAGACCCACAAACACGTAATTTACGCCTGACATGGGGGGGTAGGCAAATTTTCGTGAGTTTTCGGGGGGATATGGGCTGTGGAAAATGCGATTTACTCTTAAACGTTGTTCAGCGTTCGAAATACAATAGGGCCTCGCTGTGCTCGGGCCCTAATTAAAGCTGCAAGCAGCGATGGTCGGGCCCGCAGAATGCGCACGTTGAAATGTGCAGTCGAAATGTGCAAATACGTCTTTTAATAATATCGGTCTTAATAACCACAAGATTTTCATAACCTGTGCCAAAACGGTGGCAGGGCTGTCCCAAAAGAAAATCAAGGGGGCGCTATAGAGCGCTTTTGCCCCTCCCCTCATAATTATGCAGCCGAATTGTGCATAATATTGCTCTCACAAAGCAACAAGTTTCAGACAGCTCTGACAAGTATATGATAGCCGCACACTTTTGCCCGAAAATCAGCCCAAAAGTCAATGGAGTCTTGTTTTTTTGTGAAAAAATTGGCAGCGTCCACTTTGACGCACCGTCACGGCCACGCCCTCTGATAAAAAGTTTGTGATTTTGATAACTTTTCATTGTGGACGCCTTGAGAACACACACGGCAAGTTTTCAAGCACATCGGATGAAATCCCTATGAGTTTCATTCAAATGCGACCCCTGGAAATGAGGCAAAAACGGGAAAAGGCCAAATCTGAGCAAAATTGGACGCCGTACGCTTCACTGTCGCCCGGGGCACCAAGAGACTTTTTTGTGCGTCTGGGCATGTTACATACCCCACCGAGTTTCGTGCACGGTGGGCGAAACCGTGGCGAGGGGCACCGGCAAAATGCGCACCAGGGGGCGCTGTGGAGGCATATGCGTACGTCATGTTGAGACCCCCAAAACACGTAATTTTACGCCTGACATTGGGGGGGTGGCAAATTTCGTGAGTTTTCGGGGGGATATGGGCTGGGAAAATGCGATTTACTCTTAAACGTTGTTCAGCGTTCGAAATACAATAGGGCCTCGCTGTGCTCGGGCCCTAATTAAAGCTGCAAGCAGCGATGGTCGGGCCCTCGCAGATATGCGCACGTTGAAATGTGTGCACGTCGAAATGTGCATAATATCGTTCTTTATAATATCGGTCTTAATAACCACAAGAGTTTCATAACTCTGTGTCCAAAACTGTGGCAGGGCTGTCCCAAAGAAAAATTCAAGGGGGCGCTATAGAGCGCTTTTGCCCCTCCCCCTCATTAATTATGCAGCCGAATTGTGCATAATATTGCTCTCAACAAGCACAACAAGTTCAGACAGCTCTGACAAAGTATATGAAGCCGCACACTTTTGCCCGAAAATCAGCCCAAAAGTCAATGGAGTCTTGTTTTTTTGTGAAAAAATTGGCAGCGTCCACTTTGACGCACCGTCACGGCCACGCCCTCTGATAAAAAGTTGTGATTTTGATAACTTTTCATTGTGGACGCCTTGAGAACACACGGCAAGTTTCAAGCACATCGGATGAAATCCCTAGGAGGAGTTCATTCAAATGCGACCCCTGGAAATGAGGCAAAAAAGGGAAAAGGCCAAATCTGAGCAAAATTGGACGCCGTAGCTTCACTGTCGCCCGGGCACCAAGAGACTTTTTTGTGCGTCTGGGCATGTTACATACTCCCACCGAGTTTCGTGCACGTGGGCGAAACCGTGGCGAGGGGCACCGGCAAAAATGCGCACCTAGGTGGCGCTCTGGAGGCGTATGCACGCGTGCATGTGTGAGACCTCCAAAATACGTAATTTGGGGGGGTAGGCAAATTTTTGTGAGTTTTGGGGGGGATAGGGCGTGGAAAATGCGATTTACTCTTAAACGTCGTTCAGCGTTCGAATACAATAGGGCCTCGCTGTGCTCGGGCCCTAAAAAGAAAAATAAAAACATTAGAAATTCAATAGGCCTCGCACAGCGGCTTCGGGCCCCTAATAATAATATATAATAATAATAATAATAATAATAATAATAATAATAATAATAATAACAATAAATACAAATATCAAATTCCAGCATTTAGCAACTAAAGAGACCAGATTATATGTTGATTTATGATCCTCAAGAGATCAATAAATGCTTTAGATATTTTTACAAACAGCTATATACATCGGAAAATACAGACTTTAAACTGAAAACTTTTCTTGAACTAACTGAAATTGCCATGGTTATCAGAGGAAGAAATGGACACATTAGATCAACCAATAACTAATGGAGAAGTACTGAGTTTCCTCATGCGTCTTTAATCCCCAGGGATGGTTGGCTTTAAAGTTTAATTTTAGATTTTTTTTTTGTTTTGAAGGTTATTGCCTTCAGGTTGGAGAAATACCATCCCTCATTAATAAATGAAGACTAGACTGGGTAATCAGAAATACAGTGGCAACAAATAATCTAAGATGTCTTTTCCTCATTATATCTGAAGTGAAACAGTCAGAGGAGTCGGCAATAATGGTGTGCCTTGATGCCAAAAAAGCATTTGATCTAGTGGAGTGGGTGTTTTTCTTCAAGCTCTTAGAACATTTTAACTTTGGTAAATATCTGATAGGTTATATAAAAAAATGACAATCCAAAAGCCAGAGTCTACACAAATAGCATGATATCAGATCCCTTTCCCATTGTTCGTTCTATAAGACAGGGATGCCCCATGAACGCCTTTTGTGAAGGCAGTGCGTGCGTAGTGTTGCAGGCTCGTTGTAAAAAGTGTAGACTGAAAATGAAGTCCTGTGGCCTTGGCTATCTTGGGGCCTCGGGCAAGAAGATCTGTGGGCTCGGTCCACCGGGGGCTTTTCGTCCATGTCAATCGTGTCCTTCATCAGCCCTACGATAACTTTGTGGGATGAGGTCCTTTGGCTGCTTCCTTAATTCCCACTTCTGCCTGAAAAGCCCTCCAGACTGGTCAGGTCTGAGATGTTCAGAGCCGCTGACTCCAGATCCATGAGCTTCTTGCCATGTGTTTTACTTGTTGCTTTGAGTGCGGTAATTGCAGGGCGAAACTCCTCTCTGACAGAATCAATTTCCATCTGGAATATCTGGGACATCGTTCAATTTGGGTATCAACAGTAGTACCCACGTCTGCTTTAATGGATACTATCTCGGAGCATAGGGTACGAAAAGCCTCAAGAACTTCATATCTTCTTCGCCTCACATATCATTTGTGTCTGTGGCACTCAGGTGAGACCGGTGCCGATGCTGGGCCTTTGATGCTCTTTTACCTTTGTTTTTTGCCACAGAAAAATTTTCAAAAGTGACCTCGGTGGTTCACAGAAGAACAGCTAAGTAAAGCTATAACAAATAGTTGCACAACTGCAGTAAAATCTACGTATTTTTAAAGCTTAATTAGGGGCGATCAGAAACCATGTCAGTCGCATGTATGGATCACAGTCTCAGAACTGTCATCTGTCATTCTTACTTTTATAAGAGAAGTAGATCAGAGAGTGACTAGTTGTCCCCAAGGAGGATTTGGCAAAGCTTTAGAACCTTAAACTCCTCCTATCTGTATGTTTTTCAGCCAGAATGGTACCTCACACAAGTTCTGATGTGGATGGGTAACAGTTCAACATTCATGGAGGAAAAGATCCAACCTATCCTGGAAAGAGCTGGGGCCACCATCAGTGCCAGGGTATGCTGTTATATAATTGACTCTATGTTTCTGCTCTAATCCCCTCTGGTTGGATGTAGCCAAAACAGTAGTCTGATTTTATCCAAAACAAAATACTGTGTTCCTGTATTTCCTACTGACAATAATAGAATAAATTAATAAATTATTTGGAGTGGACACAAGCCACAAGCATGAAGGTGTGTGTGTAATATATAAAATATACTGTATAAAGGTTTCTTTGGTTTCATGAATGCATGCCTCCATGAAAAAATTTACTTCATTCCACGTCATGGCAGTTAAGAGCAAAATCTTCTTTTCACTGACTGCCCCATTTTTTAAAATGTAGAAATGTGTCACAGCAGTATAGTGTTATTGTGTTAGAGTATGTGATATACGGTAAAAAAAAAAATATATTTATTATTATTAGAATTGAAATTCAGACGTCTTAACCTTAAAATGGTTAAATATCTCATCAGGACTTGAAACTTGCCAATCTTGACATTGTGTTGATTACAAATGTTTGTTATAATACTACCTCAAGAGGAATCAACAAATAAAACTGGCAAATTCCTAATGTCACAGCTGGGCAAAATATTTTTGTATATGTAGGTGGAGCTGTGTCGAGGCCTGCTGTCTCTAGTCCAGGAGAAGGTGGCCAGCGATGCTTGTAGGCTGCTGTATGACGATATGCTCTTCTGTCACTTGGTGGAGGAGGTGCTGCAATTTGAGAAGGAGCTGCGAAGCAACACTCATACCAGCAGTGCTGCCTGGTCTGCTTCATCTCCTGCTTGAGGACACAACCCTTCAGAAGTGGCTCATTGTGGAAAAGAAGAGTAAGTTTTCAACTTTTACGAGGTTTACTTAGCTGCACAAGAAATGTCTGGACCAGAATTATCTTTCTCTTTCATTTTGCATCAGCGTGATTATAAGATATTTTAATTATTCCATTATCATTAAGTCAGTTTATTATTTGGTCAACTAATTTATGTTCATATTAAATTGGGCTTTTGGCAGTTTTACCAAATGGAATGCTCCAAACACTGAAATGCACATGCAGTGACATGGAAAATTTCTTAGACTGATGAAAATTATTTAAATGACTGGCACTGTCCAAACATGGGTCACTCTCAGTAAATTGTGTGTTGGTGTTCAACTCTAGCCCGTTACTATCTCTCCTTTGCAGTGATAGATTGTGTTAAAAATACATAATCTACAAAGAACATGATCCTTACAGTACTTCCAGGTGTGAGAGGATTGTGTAGTAGGTAAGGGGAAGAAAGCATTCAGGAGCATGTGATGCTGTAGTATTTATTGAAGCTTGATTAAGGAGAATCAGAGACGTTATTACATACAGTCAAGTAGGGCTGTGCAATTAATCGAATTTTGATCATGATTTTGATTTTGTTGTCAAACGATCTCAAAAATCATATAATCGAGTTTAAACGATTTATTTTCCACTTTTCATCACACAAGTTCTGAGAGACGCGCATGTGCAATACATTCCATTTCTCGCGGCCCCGCTGACTAACAGGATAGCCCATACTCCTTTCACAGCTGAAGAGTGAGGAGGTGTGTCGGTGTTTAAAAACATGAGTGAGATTGAAAGCGAAGGAGAAGAATCCAAGCAGAACGCAGGCACATAATGTGCAAGATTTGCTACAAGGTAATAGCTGCTCCTCTTGGTAACACTACAAATTTATTCAACCATCTCAAACAAAAGCACTAAGTCACTCACGACGAATTAATAAAAAAACAAAAAGACAAAGCCAGTGCCACAACCAGCAAGACGTCAAAGGAAACTCAGTGATCGATCACAGACACATTGTTTAATGCGACTCTGTATCCGACAAATTCAGAGAGGCACAAGACATTAGGCTACGTTTACACATAGCCGGGTATGTTGAGAAACGAATATTTCCCTCCGTCCCTCCGTTTTCCAAATAACATCGTGCACATCTCATCGTTTTCAAAAAAGTTTTCATTTACATCAACCCGCATAAATACGTCATCGAGCGCCATCATAACTACGCCAAGCCTATAGGCGGCTTGCTTCCATGAGCAACGTCATAGCAAAAGGTAAACATTGGTCGCACTTTTGGCGCATCAGCTGCCTAAAACTCGATTCGTTTTCAGAGGCAAATTCACTCTCAGTTCCGTTGCGTGTAAAAGATAGGTACAAACGAAGGGAAATGTCTCCGTTTTTTAAAATACCTGTGTACATGTAAACAGGGCCTAACAGCTGCCATTGGATATTTCTTAGCTAAAGATATGCAACCTATTAATACAGTCAAGGGTAGGGTTTCAAGAAGATGCGGTATTGCTTATTGATGCTTATGATATTATTAGGGATGCACTGAAAATTCGGCCACCGAAAATTTAGTGGCGTGATGCAATTGATGCAGGATATAGGAAAAACACAGGCAAGAAATCACACACCCTGCTCTTAGCTGAGCTATATACTTCTCTCACATTACGCGTCTCACACATGCGATCAATGACTGTCGGAATGACATGATGCGTTCATGAAGGTAGGAAAATGGAAATTCACCGGAAATATAATAAAACTAAATAGTACTTCTTTAAGAACAAATATAACAGTGATTAAAAACAACATGGGCTTTCTAACAAGCCAAAATTTATTTCAATTTGAATATTTTGCATAAAGAATCAATAACAATATATATATATATATATATATATATATATATATATATATATATATATATATATATAATAGATATATATATATTAGGGTGTCAATCGATTAAAAAAAATTAACTAATTAATCGCAAAAAATTTCTGTAATAATCGCGATTAATCTATCAAAAATGTATCAATAAATTAAATGCATTTTTCTGAGACGGAAGCTTATAATGAATATTTATTATGTAAAATGATCAATTAATGTAGAATAAACACAGAGAAAGTATATTAAATTCATTCATGTTATTGGCTAAGGTGCACATATGCACAGTGCAAATAGAAAAAAGCCAGAATGAGGAAATAACGGACGAGTGCCACACTCCTGTAATGTAGACTGGGTGTTTTTGTTTGAGGTGATATGTTAAAGTCGTGTTACTTCTGTGGAATTTAAATTCGGCTTTGCAAACTGTGCAATTGCCTTGTTTTGGTCCAACGAGCCGTCGGCAACTTTTTAAAATTAAATGTTCCCCCTAAAAGTCTGTCCTTATCCATCTTTCCGCCATAGACTCTCTTTAGTTAGGATAGATCATAGACAATTATGCACAGACTCTCCTTTAGTTAGGATAGATCATAGATATATATACATAGACTCTCTCCTTTAGTTAGGATAGATTATAGACATTACATAGACTCTGCTTTAGTTAGGATAGATCAGAGACATATATACATAGACTCTCCTTTAGTTAGGATAGTCATAGACATATATACATAGACTCTCCTTTAGTTAGGATAGATCATAGACATATATACATAGACTCTCCTTTAGTTAGGATAGATCATAGACACATAGACGCCTCATTGAGCAGGTTGGTCCGTTGCTGCGATACGTTAACGTGTCCGCCATATTGGATGTGGCAGATCTGCCCGTAAACTAATACAAGCAGGGCCGGTTTTAGCTTGGGGGCAATGTGGGCGACCGCCCGGGCGCAGTCTCCGTGAGGGGCTTTAAGTTAATGGCCTCTTATACACCCATCACACACACACTAATATATCTGGGAAACAAAGCTACACTTTGCCACATCCAAAATGGCGCCGCCACCGGAAGTAAACAAACCACCCGCGTTAATTTTTTTTAACGCGTTAATTCTTTAAAAATTAATCGACAAATTAACGCGTTAATTTTGACAGCACGAATAAATATATATATATATATATATATATATATATTAGGGCTGTCAATCGATTAAAAAAAATTAACTAATAATCGCAAAAATCTTAATCGCGATTAATCTATCAATAAATGTATCAATAAATTAAATGCATTTTTCTGAGACTGAAGCTTATAATGAATATTTATTTATTTAATGTAAATGATCAAATAATGTAGATAAACACAGAGAAAGTATATTTAAATGCATTCATTTTATTGGCTTAAGGTGCACATATGCAGCGTGCAAACGGAGAAAAGCCAGAATGAGGAAATATACTGACGAGTGCCACACTCTTGTAGTGTAGACAGGGTGTTTTGTTTTGAGGTGATATGTTAAAGTCGTGTTACTTCGTGGAATTAAATTCGGCTGTGGCAAACTGTGCAAAGGCTGTGTTTTGTCCAACGAGCCGTCAGGCAACTTTTAAAATTAAATGTTCCCCCTAAAAGTCCGTCCTTATCCATCTTTTCGCCATAGACTCTCCTTTAGTTAGGATAGATCATAGACAATATACACATAGACTCTCCTTTAGTTAGGATAGATCATAGACATATATACATAGATCTCCTTTAGTTAGATAGATCATAGAATAGATACAGACTCTCCTTTAGTTAGGATAGATCATAGACATATATACATAGACTCTCCTTTAGTTAGGATAGATCATAGACATAATACAGAGACTCTCCTTTAGTTAGGATAGATTCAAGACAATAAGACTCTCCTTTAGTTAGGATAGATCATAGACATATAAGACTCTCCTTTAGTTAGGATAGATCATAGACATATAATACATAGGACTCCTCCTTTAGGTTAGGATAATATCAAGACATATACATAGAGCTCATGAGCAGGTTGGTCCGTTGCTGCGATACGTTAGTCCGCCATATTGGGATGTGGGCAGATCTGCCGCGTAAACTAATACAGCGGGCCGGTTTTAGCTGTGGGGCAATGTGGGCGACCGTGCAGGGCGCAGTCTCCGTGAGGGCTTAAGTTAATGCCTCTTATACACCCATTCACACACACACACTAATATATCTGGGAAACAAAGCTCTACTTTGCCACATCCAAAATGGCGGCCGCCACGGATAGTAACAAAACCGCGATTGCGTGATTTTTTTTAGCGGGCGTAAGTTTTAAAATTAATCGACAAAATTAACACGTTAATGTTGACAGCACTAAATATATAATATATATATATATATGTATATATATAATGTATATGACGATATATAGAATATATAGTATATATATATAGTAATATATGTGTTAGTATATTATATGATATAGATATAATATATATATATATATATATTAATATATATATATAATATATATAGATGTGTATATATATATGTATAGGTATATATATATATGTGGGTGTGTGTGTGTTGTGTGTAGGTGTGTATTATATATAATATAATATATAGTATATGTATGTATGTATGTATGTATGTAATGCTAGGTATGTATGTTGTATGTATGTTGGAGGGTATGTATGTCGTCGGGATGTATGTAGTATATTACATATATAGATATATAATATATATCTCATATATAGATATATATATATATATAATGATGTATAATGTGTGTGGTGTGGTTATGTGTGGTGTATAGATTATATATATATATAATATAAGTATCTATCTATATATATATGTCTATGTTTGATGTGTATGTGTATATAGGGTGTAGAATATATATATATATATATGATATAGTCATATATATATTATATATATTATCTATATATATATATATATATGTATCATATGTATATATATATAGTGTATATATAAGAGTATGTGTAGTAGTATATGTATATATATAGAATCATGTATATATATAGTATGTTAGTATAGGATATAATATATATCGTATATTCATAATAATATGTATATGTGTATAGGTGTAGGTCTATAATGTATATATGTGGTTGTTGTATATATATGTGTATATGTGTGTGTGTGTGTGAGAATATGATATAATATATATATTATATATAGATATATATAAAGATTATATATATCATATATATATATATATAATATATGTGTGTGTATGTATGTATGTATGTATGTATGTATGTATGTATGTATGTATATATGTATATGTGTGTGTGTATATGTGTGTATATGTGTGTGTGTGTGTGTGTATATATTTGAGATTTTTTCCATAATCGAGTAGCCCTACAGTCAGGTATGCATACTGTATGAGTCGGTCTCTATTCTCCTCAACTCATGCTGGTGGTCAGACTTTAAACCCTCACCGATGATGCCACAAGTTAGTTAGTGTTCACCTTCAGCAGTCTGGAGACACTGTTGTCTGTTCATGCTAATAAAACGTCAACAGTTAGCTATCTATTATGTCTAGGAGGCCAACATTCAGTTTCTTCAACTCTAGTCACCAGGCAACTATGAGATAGACTGGCACCTGCACTCCTTCAGGAATCCAAACAGCGGCCTTGCATACCAAGAGAGAGAGTCTCCTCTGATAGTGCTGTAACTGTCTATTACCCTAAGGCCCATGCGTGGCCCCGTGTAACCAAAGGACAGAAAATTCCATAACGGTAGGTAGATGGGTGCATCATCCACCCCAATGTCTGGTTGGTAGGCAAATTGTAGGCAGTCCAGATTTGGGCTCATCAGGGGTTCAAAATGACTCTCTTCATGGTCTCAATCAATTGAGAAGTTAAGGCGACTGGGTTTTTTTTGTTACTGGAACCACACATAAGGTTTTCCACAGGACCAGAACTCACTCTCTCTGAGGCTCAGGTTGAACATTTTTAAAACAACCTCTGAGAGCTGATCCAGCACTGCGGCAAAAACACAGGTCTGTTTATGGAGGGGGGGGGGGGGGGGGGGGGCTCTCCAGGTGGATTCATGGACCAAACTCTGATTCACCAAACTCTTGTGTTCTGCCTTTGTTTATTTTGAGCACCCAGCTTCTAAATCTGTGTCTGGTTTGCTATTTATACTGCAAAATAGTGACATGATAAAGTTTTATTTGCTTTATGTCTGATGGTTTAGAGAGCAGAAGAGAGAGCAAGTTTTGGTCAAGAGACAAATAGACAGCAAATGAGAGCAAACAAGCACAGGCATCGATAAAGTCGGTTAATCAGTGAATTAAGTTATTTAAGTTATTTTACGTTCAGCAGAAATAGATACACCCCTGGCCCTGCCCTTCCTTATTTCCATTTTAAGCCCTTGTCAAACTTCTTTGTGTTTTGTAGCCAGACACAGATTTAGAAGCTGGGTACATGAAATAAATTAAGACAGAGCAACACAACAGATTGCGTATCGGAGTCCATGAATCTACCTGGAAAGCCTCAGTTTCACATTTAAAAAAATGCTGGGCTGGGTATACAATGAGCCCGCTCAGGCTCGTCTCGGACAGCCTTCGTCTCCATTTCAAGAATCTGGTGGATCCACTTCTCCATATAATTCTTTTGACAACTTCGGTTTTCATAACCTGGCATGCGCTTGGTTAGCTCATTGACTTGATTAGCACAGCAATGCTCTTCTCTGCCTCAGATGCACAGGCAGAAAAGTTTAATAGCGGCAGCATGTGCAACACACCTGCACTAAGACAACATAATGACATTATAAACATGCCATAGCAAGCCTTATTTGTCAAACTTAAACTATTTATATTTGTGTTAACATGATATTAAACTGTTATATGTGGCAGCTGTGGCTCAGGAGGTAGAGTGGGTCATATGTTAACATATGTTTCCCAATGCCAATAATCCACTAATCAGATAATCAGATGATCAGTGGTTCCCTGGTTCCTCCAGTCTGCATGTTGAAGTGTCCTTATGCAAAATACTGAACCCTAAATTGCTCCTGAAGGCTGTGCCATCGGTGTGTGATTGTGTATGACTGGTTAGCTCCTCAAACTGATGAGTAGTTGTCACCTTACATGACAGCTAATGCCATCAGTGTATGAATGTGTGTGAATAGGTGAATAAGATATATAGTGTAAAAGAGCTTTGAGTGGTTGGAAGACTAGAAAGGAGATGTATATCCATTTACCATTTTAAATGTGGCTGGTTTTGGGTTTGGGAAAGTAACTAAATTATTATTATTATTATTAAGTTTCATACAAACCACATTGTTTTTTTCTGCATGGTCTCGGTAGGGTGCTCAATAACTGTGAAATAGCATCGTAAGCCTATTTTGGGGTGGCAGTAGCTCAGTCCATAGGGACTTGGCTTGGGAACCGGAGGGTGGCCGGTTCAAGTCCCACATGGACCAAAAATATGGAAGGTGGACTGGTAGCTGGAGAGGTGCCAGTTCACCTCCTGGGCACTGCCGAGGTGCCTTTGAGCAAGGCCCCCAACTGCTCAATGGGCGCTGGTCTGGCTGGCTGCCCATCACTCCACCATCTCTCTCCACATTTGCATGTCTATGACGTTGTACTGCATGTGAGTGAAAAAAGAATTTCCCCATTAATAAAGTATATCTTCTTCTTCTTATTATTTACAGTGGCAGTGGAGAAAATGGATGCCATGCTGTCAGCTGAGGGAGCCTGGAGCTCTCAGTACAAAGACATCAGTGATATGGATGAGCTGAAGGCTCCAGATTGTGCTGAGACTTTCATGACTCTGCTACAGGTCATCACTGGTAAGATTATACATTTATACGATTCTAATCTTTCATTTAGTCATTGTCAGTAGCATAACAGACTATAGGCAAGGCAAGTTTATTTGTATAGCACAATTCGTACACAAGGCAATTCATAGTGCTTTACAGAGGCAAGGAAAAACATTTGACATTAAGACAAGCAATAGCAATATGCGCATAGATAGAAAAAAAAAGAGAAGAAAATGTAATAAAAACATCAGAATGTCATTTAAATCATTAAATAGCAAATTTGAAAACAATTTAAAACAGAAATGAATCACTGAATTATGATTAATAATAATACATAATAATACATTTTAATTAAAATTTCTGCATTGGGGGTAACTGTACACGACCTTAAAGGTCATCATGGAAATGTTTGCATTACCTCACCAATTGGATTGGTTGGATGGCTGCCTCTGTTTAATGTTGTAAAACACCAGGGCTCAGAGCATTGGATTAAAAGTAGTAGCTGTTAAATCACTGACAGATCATTGTACCAGCCATTGTCCACTACTGTTTAACATGATACCTCTAACTTGGTTTTGCTGTAAAGTTTGATGTTGCAATCTGCTCTGAAAAGTTGAAACCCTGCCAGCAGTCCAGTACTAACCAATAGGGGTGTGACGAGATCTCGCGAGATGAAAATTTGCGAGATTTCTCGTCGGATTGGAAATTAGTCTCGTGAGATTTGTTGTCTCAACTTGCCAAAGCGTGCCTTGCTGTCCCTGCTACCTCTGTTCCCAGCGAGCGCATCTTTTCCACAGCTGGAGACATAGTCAATGCGCAAAGATCCCAACTACTGCCAGAGAATGTGGACATGCTAATATTCTTAAAAAAGAACATGGATATGTAGTTGTCAGTGACATACATGATACATCTTTGTATTCACAGAGAAGAACTTCTTGTTTTGCACATGTTGTTTGCACTTGAAAAAAGGAGAAATATTTATTGATTTTATTTTAACTTTTAAAAATTTATTTTATTTCCAATTTGTAGAGGAAGAAGAGACATACAGACATACAGAGACTATATATATATATATATATATATATATATATATATATTATATATATATATATGTTATTGATTCTTTATGCAAAATATTCAAATTGAAAATAAATTTTGGCTTGTTAGAAAGCCCATGTTGTTTTAATCACTGTTAATTTGTTCTTGAAAGAAGTACTATTTAGTTTTATTATATTTCCGGTGAGTTTCCATTTTTCCTACGTTCATGAACGCATCATAGTCATTCCGACAGTCATTGATCGCATGTGTGAGACGCCGTAATGTAGAGAGAAGTATATAGCTCAGCTAAAGAGCAGGGTGTGATGTATTTCTTGCCTGTGTTTTTCCTATATCCTGCATCAATTGCATCACGCCACTAAAATTTTCGGTGGCCGAATTTTCAGTGCATCCCTAATAATAATCATAAGCATCAATAAGCAATACGCATCTTCTTGAAACCCTCACCCTTGACTGTATTAATAGGTTGCATATCTTTAGCTAAGAAATATCCAATGGCAGCTGTTAGGCCCTGTTTACATGTACACAGGTATTTTAAAAAACGGAGACATTTCCCTTCGTTTGTACCTATCTTTTACACGCAAACGGTGAATTTGCCTCTGAAAACGAATCGAGTTTTAGGCAGCTGATGCGCCAAAAGTGCGACCAATGTTTACCTTTTGCATGACAGCCATGGAAGCAAGCCGCCTATAGGCTGGCGTAGTTATGATGGCGCTCGATGACGTATTTATGCGGGTTGATGTAAATGAAAACTTTTTTGAAAACGATGAGATGTGCACGATGTTATTTTGGAAAACATATTGTTTGCATTGGAAAAAAAGGAGAAATATATATATATATATATATATATATATATATATATATTATTATATATATATATATATATTAAATATATATAATTTTTTTACTATTTAAACTTTATAACATTTTATTTTAGTTTCAATCTGTAGAGGAAGAAGTTAATTAAGAAGTTAATTAAAATGAAGTTCATTGAATGACAAGGCTTACATAGTTATCAAAACCATGTGCAACAAAGTTAAATAAAAGTCTGTTGTCCAGGCATTCATATTTGTAATTTAGTTTTCTTAAAATCTCGTCTCGATCTCGTGAACCCAATCTCGTGTCTCGTCTCGTCTCGTGAACTGAGTGTCTCGTCACACCCCTACTAACCAACATATCCATGTTGCCATGAAGCATAACAGGAGATGCAAAAAAGTATTTTTCCCTACCAGTAGCTGAAGTTAATCTATTTTGGTACTGTTAATGGTGTGTGAATTCCATGTCAGCAGACCAGCATTATTCCCTTTCTTTTACCTTTACCACCAGGATGACAAACTTAGACAGCTACAACAACAACAAGCTAAACACTATTGTACTTTGTGACCCTTTTCACACCTGGTATACCTCTATATGCATCTTGGGTGATCCGATCACAGGTGGACAGTGCAAGTATAGGTGTGAATGCACATCTGATTGTTGTCATGTACCAAACTCTGACATGGTACATTTTTTTTGTTTAGCACATAATTCAAAATCAGCCAGTTGTGGCAGATGGCCACAGACCATGAGCTGGGTTCTGTTCAACGTTTCCGCCTTATAAAAGGAAGGTTTTCCTTTCCACCATTGCCAAATGTTTGTTTATGGTGGGAATTGTCTTTATAAATAATATTATAAAGAGTATGGTCTAGACCTGCTCTAAATGGAAACTGTCATGAGATAAAATGTGTTATGATTGTCAATATATATGACATTGAATTGAATATGAATCTGTTTTATATTTCATAGTTTTTCTCATATTTCTATTTAATTGACTATGAATTATTACATTTTATTATGGGTCCTGCTATCATATTCCTTAACAGGTACAGGTACATGATTTCCTGCATTGAGGAGGTATGGAATCCTGGTCCATTTAACATTGTGACTAAAAAGGTGTGTGAGTTATCCTTTCCTTCAAGTAGTAAATAGTAAGAAACACAAGACATTTCTCTGTTTCACAGTAGAACTTCTGGACAGTAGAACAATGTAAATTAAAGCTGCAAACAGTGTTGAGCAGGCCTTCACCTTTTGTGTGCGTCAGAATGTTTTTCAGTAGCAGCGTCTTTAATGGAGGTTGGTCAACATGGCTCTAAATGAACAAATTAAAAAATGATTTCATATATCATTTCTTCCATTTACACTCGGGTTAGTTGGCTGCAATATCCTTTCATAGACTAAATCAGTGACATGTCGTTATTCACAAGGCAATACTAAATTTGCTTCCTTTATACCTATGTAGTTCACATAGGTTCCTACCATGAGTGAGCTCTTGGTGACGGTATTGAGGAAAAAAGGAATCGTGGAAAAACTTTCAACAAGCAGAAACCTTGAGCAATGGTGGACGGCCATCTGCCCTTACCGCAAGAATTAGAGAGAGAAAAATTTTAAAATGCACCTAAAATGCACTCACCTTTACAGGTGAACTTAATTTGACCTCCTCTAAACTTTTGAATGCACATGTCCAACTGTTCAGTGTTTCAGTACTTATTGCATAACATGCTGTTCTCTAATAAGGTAATTTTAAAAAGTGTCTGATCCATTAATGGACCACTAAATGTTCTGCTTCAATGACAGTTTGTATTTAAACAGTCCTCTTCATCATGCTGTTCAAATTTTGACATCATAAGACCAAGACGACGCCTAACAATCCATCAACAGTACCTGGTCAGTGTGAGGCTTCAAACAGGATGTACTCAGAGGGAAGTTACCACTGAGCTTAGAGTGTCATCAGCAGGTTGGAATAAGTCGATCTGTGAAAAGCATGAGACGTGTAGTCAAGCTGTAATCAATGGTCAAGGATACATGACAAGTAACTGAGACATTAAAATGTTTTGCTGTGGTATACACACCACTGGTGTTTTTTGTTTGAATAAATTGTTTGAAATGAAGAAATTACAATTGCATGCTTCTACTTAAATGCCCTACTATCATGATATAATATCAGTGTAGCATGAACGTTTTACATTTTACCATAAATTTCACTCAAAAGTCAAATATCCCTAACTTTTTGAGAGTAGTGTAGATAAATAGATAGACGCAGTTACACAGCAGCAATAAAGACGAGACAAGAAAGCAGAAAAACTCCAGAAAGTGTGTTAGTAACATGCAACAGGAAAGAAGGTGAGTTACTCATTTACACAATATAATAGAAAAATAAGAGTGAAATGAAAATATAAAAAAAACCCTGAAAACCTGGAAAAAAAAGGTGCTCTGTGCCTCACAGTAACAGTTAAAATGACCTCTGCATTATAGAGTTGTTGTGGAGAAATTGCTGAAATCAATGGCATCAGGTCAGAAGGGAAGAAAGTGTTCAGGAGCATCTGATGTCTTATGCTGTAGTATTTATTGAAGCTTTATCAAGGAGAGTTAGAGACATTCTCACATACAATCAGGTATGCATACTGTATGAGTCGGTCTCTATTCTGCCCAACTCATGCTGGTGGTCAGACTTTAAACCCTTACAGATGACACCACAAATACTATATGCCCTAAAATAGTCAAAGGGAATGCATTTACCCATGTTAGTGTTCACCTTCAGCACATTCTAATCTGGAGACACTGTCTGTTTATGGTAATAGGAAGGCTGCTCCAGAGATGAATTGTGCAGTTTTTATCACACAATGGAGAGCCTTCCTGTCCTGAGCAGTGCAGCTGCCATACCACACTATAATTGAGCTGGTGATGATGCTCTTGATTGTACACCTGTAGAAGTTGCTGAGGATTTTGGTTGACTTGCCAAATTTCCTCAGCCTCTTTAAGAAATACAGTCTCTGCCAGGCAGAGGACACTGTGGGTGTAGATTTAAAGGTTTTTGCCCTCTCCACCTCTGTGTCACCGATGTACAGTGGGGTGTGCTGCTCCCTTCTCCCCCTCCTAGGATCAATAATCATCTCCTTGGTCTTGATCAGTCCAATGACTAACTAATAACTATTAACTTAATATTGCAGGTGTTGGTCTGGGAGGCCACACAGTCGTGGGTGAAGAGGGTGTAGAGCAGTGGACTTAGCACACAGCCCTGCGGGCCCCTGTACTCAAAGTTCTGATGCCTGATGTCTAGTCTCCAACTGACAGATAGTTTAGCACCCAGTTACAGAGGGAGCTTTTCAGAGTCTGTGTGGAATGACTGTGTTGAATGCTGAGCTGTAGTCAATAAAAAGCACATGTGTCCTTTCCCTCTAAGTGTGTGAGGGCTGTGTGGATGGCGGCATTGACAGTGTCATCTTTGACACTGTAAGGGGTCCAAGGTGGCTGGGATAGTCTTTTTGATGTGGGTCATGGCTATCCTTTCAAAACTCGTCACAATAGGAGTCAGCGCAACAGGATGGTAGTTATTTAAAACGGTGGCGAACTTGAAGCATGTGGGGACCGAGGCCTGAGTGATGCACCGGTTGTGCTACTTGGGTCAAGAAATGCGTAAGTAGTAATATAAATACATAAGTATGCACCATTGCACTTCCCATCTTAGCCATTACTTGTACAGGCACTATGGAGAGCTTGCAGTTGTCTTGACTGGCCCCAGTAAGACCACTTGTTTGAACCGAGGTGCTAACTTTGTCTGCTTTTTCAAGCTTTATTTGACAGAACACTTTGAAGAGTGACAGGAATGTGGGGAGAGAGAGAGCGAGAGAGAGAGAGAGAGAGAGAGAGAGAGAGAGAGAGAGATGGGGAATGACATGTGGGAAAGAGCCTTTGTACATGGGGTGGTTGCTCTAATGACTGAACTAAACGACACCCCCGTTTTTTTTCTTTTTCTGATGGATTGTGTAGCATTTTGGGATGCTTCAAACCACGTGTTACAACTGAGTCACTTCCTGTAGTCTTTGCTAATGTGTTCTTTACATGAGCAGCCAAAACAAATTTCATGAGTTCTTTAACTTCATGTGTGAGACCTTTTTAATATTTTTCACATTTGATTGACAGTCCTTTTGAAGAGTTTCAATTTTGCAGGCCCATGCCCTGGATTTGAGCTTGACCGTCCTCTCCTCCAGTTCATTCATTTCATTTGTCTCACTCATTTTGCCACTTAGAGAAGTAGAGACCATACTTGGGGTTTGGAATACTTTTAACATAATCAAATCAAATAAATAAATCAAATCAAAATAATCAAAAACTTGAATTTCTTTCTTGGGCAGTGAAGAAAGACAATATTGCCACATTAATAAGGCTGTGATTTCAACCATTTTCTTTTCTTGTTGACCTTTTTCAAAATATAGTTCCATACCATCAGATATATGAGAGAAGTGACTTTGAATACTGGATGCTCTTGAGGCTCCAAGTACCTTATTTTGGCCATTGTAGCAGCAATGTCTGCTTCCATTTTCAGTTGCTCTTTTTTCCTCCTTAGCTGCTCCTCCTGTTCCTCCAAGGCATGTTTATCCATGAGAAGTTTTTGACAGGAATTTGCTTATTTAATTCAACAGGTACTTTATCAAGTGAAATGGGAGTAATCTTTGTCTCTGCAGTAGTTGTTAAATCTGTAGTTAAATGCTTTGTTTGCGCGAGCCATTGTTTAATATGTAGTATAAAGTCCATACTGTGTTTGGTTACACATTTAAACCAGTTATTTTGAGTTTCTTGCTCATCATCAAGCAATACAAGACTAGATTCATGTGCAGCTTTTGCATTTTTATACAGTTGAATCAGTTTATCCAATTGATCCAGTTGATCCATTTTTTAATGCATTCTCATTATTTTTCATGAGTTCTTTAACTTCATGTGTGAGACCTTTTTAATATTTTTCACATTTGATTGACCTTCCTTTTGAAGAGTTTCAATTTTGCAGGCCCATGCCCTGGATTTGAGCTTGACCGTCCTCTCCTCCAGTTTATTCATTTCATTTGTCTCACTCATTTTGCCACTTTTTCAAAGTCCAAACCAGATGGGATGGCATATTGCTGCAGAATGCTATGGTAGTCCTGCGGGCTCTGAATTTGTTCTGATGTTGATTTATTCAAAATTGAAACATCAACATAAGCAACAGATTTTCACTGGTCTGTCCATTCCTTCTGTTTCTTGGCTTAATCAGTTCTCTTCTTGTGGTTTTCGGTCAATTGTGGTTTCTCTGCAGCCATTAAATCAGGCCTTGTTTTGGCAGTCTTTTGAGTCTAATCTGAGGTGTCGTTAACTGGGTTATTTCTGAGGCTGGTAACTGTAACAAACTTATCCTCTGCAGCAAAAGTAACTCTTGGTCTTCCTTTTCTCGGGAGATCCTCACGAGAGCCTGTTTCTTCCTGTGTTTGAAGGTTTTATCATGAAACACTTTAGCATGAAACACTTTTTTTAAATTTCCAAAGTTGTTGAAATTTTTTGGATATTTGGACTTTCATGTCTTAGAGTAATGATGGACTGTTGTTTCGCTTTACTTAGTTGAGTGGTTCTGCCATATTATGAATTAGTACAGTAGTTGTATAAAGTTATTTATTGTATGCCAATATTTTGCTATATTCTATTGCACTCCATGTGTGTCCATGTGTACATACATGAGATAAAAACAAAATGAAAAACCCACTCATAATATTACTCTATAGCTTTGCAAGTCGTCAAAAAAGTACCTTTTAAAGAATACCTTATTGTAATGTTAGATAGTACAGTAATACTGTCCATATAAAACATTTTGTCTTTTGTTATCCTGCTTTTCTTAGAGCGTTACCGGGCCTTACCCTGTCATTCTGCACAACTGAAGTTTCTGGGGCTCCAGAGAGAACTGGTGGACGACTTCCGCATTCGACTCACCCAGGTAGTAATGACAAAGACACCCCAGTGTTAATGAAGAATAAAACTCAAGTAATGAAGGAAGACTGAGGTTTTCAGGGACATAGCTAAAGAAGTTCAGAGGCAGTATGGTAACACTACCTCTACTACTATGGTAATAATTGAAAAATAAAACATTGAAGTAAAAATGGTGAAAGAGATACAAAAGGGATCAGCATTTCACAATTTCCATTGATTCACAATTAACTGTCCTCGCAGTGGACCTCTGATTATTGCTTTATTATTGAACAATAATGTTAGAGCAATGGAACAATGGAACTTTAAAGAGTTGATCAACCAAAGGATAAAATCAGTATTTCAATGCCCTCTCTGACTGAAAGTTTGACAAGGATATCGTATATTTTCAGCCAACTTTGTTGTAAAAAAAAAAAATCTTTATGTTGTGTCATTTTGTTATAGTTCTCCATTCATTTATTGTGATTCAGTGTGATTGCCCATTTATGTACTGAGGAAAGAAAGAAGAAAGAGGATGAGAGATAAATGAATGGTTAATAAAGTTTTTGTCTTTTCAGGTGATGAAAGAGGAGTCTCGCTGCCCACTGGGAGTCCGTTATTGTGCCATCCTTAATGCTGTGAACTATATTTGCACCATCCTGGGAGACTGGGGAGACAATGTGGTGTGTGGAGTTTATTAAATATATTTACTTTATTTATGCATTTTTGCCACAGCTCCTGAGTAGTAAAATATATATATATATATATGGAAGTTAATTGTTGGGTCACAGCATAGATAGAGTGAGGTATGTAAATGGTAAACAGACTTGGACCTAGAGCTCTGAGGCACTCCACAGTGAACAACATTTAATGACCTGTCGACCTGTTGTGTTACTGATACCGTCCCATGTTTCCAGACAGTCCAAGAGGATCTCATGGTCACTTGTACTGAAAGCTTAAATCCAAGACAACCAAACAACCAACAACCAGCTTTTTGTGAAACCTTTGCTAAAATGAGACCTTAGGGGCGATATGATATAAAACAGATGAACGTGTATTATTAAAACAACCCAGCAGTTCACTGGCAGAGAGCAGCATTGCTAAGCATTGCTCAAATATTGTTTAAAAGCAGTATTGAATTTAGCAGCAGAAGACAAGTTAAAAAATTCTAGAACTAGATCTGGGTGGTGAGCTACGGATAGAACAAGACAAGATCATACTAAACAAAAGGCACTGGAAGTCTGAGATATAAGCATCTAAACATTTTAAATCTGAGATCCTTATCCCATAGGATAAAACTAGGTCAAGAGTTTGGCCTTCTGAATAAGAAGGACCAGTCACAGCACTTGAAGGAGAACTAGATAGTCAACATGACCAGGTATTGTTGATAAAGTAAACAAATCTAGCAGTAATCAGGTTTTTGCCCTTTATATTAGGCTGTAAAAGATTCAATTCAATTCATTTTTTTTTATATAGCGCCATATTAAAATCTTGTGACACTTTTCATACAGAGCAAGTCTAGACCATACACTCCAAGCCTGCCCCCCCTTACAAGCCTGTCTGTGATTAACTTTATTGAACTCTCTGTATAATAACAATGACTGTCAATAATACAGTTTCTCTCTCACAGACAGACAGACAGACAGACAGTAATGTAAAGAGACAGAGACAAACACACAGACAAGACAAAGACTTTCAAAATAAGAGTCCCTTCAAAATAAAATACTTTTACTTTTAACATCTATTTAATGTAGTGGGCAACAGGGACAATATTTCTTTTCAAAAGAAATGTTCTAGTTAACTAACTATAAACTGTAATGGAGATATGGTATCAATAATGCTGGCCAGCATAGTAGCAAGACCAGCCGATAACCCAGCTGAACTCTGGAGAAAAACACACCGGGATGCAGAGGAGAGAAGCAACATCGGGGAGGAAGGTCGAGACGGGACGGGCTTATGGAGAGGAGAAGATTTAAGCCGTGTCTCCCCTCTGTTGTTATGGAAAATGTGCAGTCGCTTAGCAACAGAATGGATGAGCTAACGGTGCTAACGCGGAGCCATGCAGAGTACCAGGAATGCAGTCTGATGTGCTTCATGGAGACATGGCTGCACGGCGACATTACGGACCAGAGCATCTCTGTCGATGGCTTCCACACTGTCCAGGCCGACCGGGATTGTACCAAGCGCGGTAAGCGGAAAGGGCTTGCTGTTCTAGTTAACAGCAGATGGTGTAATCCCGGTCACATCACAATTAAAAAAACTGCTTTGCAGCCTGGATGTTGAACTGTTAGCCATTGGTCTACGTCCATACTATCTGCCTAGAGAGATCCCGCATGTCATCATTGTTGTCCTGTACATCTCTCCCTCTGCAAACCCAACATCTGCCTGCAGTACCATTCATACCATCATCTCCAAACTGCAGACCTAACACCCCAGTGCCCTCATCATCATGTCGGGAGACTTCAACCACATCACCTTGGATAGAGTCCTGCTGACTTTTAAGCATTGCTACCCAACACCACTACCACTCTACCTCCCCCTACTCCCCCTTTTTACAGACCCCTTGTCTGCACCTCACCACCTCTATCAGCTACAACCTACGCCACCCATTCCCTCTGCTCTGCATCATGTCCACCACAACCTGAGGACCTCACCCCTCCCCCAACTGTCACCTCTACAGTGTCCTTTACACCTGACCTGGTGAGAAGACAACTGACGAGACTCCACCCCGGCTAGGCTGCTGTGTGGAGTACTGAGTCAAGTCAGCCAAGTTCAGCCTGGAGCATTCACCTCCAGAGGGTCCCAGTGTTGTGGAAGACGTCCTGCCTTGTTCCTGTGCCAAAGACGCTGCGTCCCAGCGGCCCTCAGGACTACAGACCAATAGCCTTGACGTTCCACATAATGAAGACCCTAGAGAGGCTCGTCCTGGAGCAGCTAAAACCTATGGTCAGGCCCTTCACTGATCCACTACAGTTCGCCTACCAGCCCCGACTGGGAGTTGAGGATGGCATCATCTACCTGCTGAACAGAGTCTGCACTCATCTGGACAAGCCGGCGAGCACTGTGAGAGTCATGTTCTTTGACTTCTCCAGTGCTTTTAACACCATCCATCCGACTCTACTGGGTGAGAAGTTGACTGCAATGTAGGTGGAGGCCCCCATTGTGTCCTGGACTGACTACCTGATGGGCAAACCACAGTACGTAAACCTACGGAACTGTGTGTCCGATAGGGTGGTCCGTAACACTGGGGCCCCACAGGGGACTGTTCTCTCTCCCTTCCTCTTCACCCTTTTCACCTCAGATTTGAACTATTGCACCAAATCCTGCCACCTTCAGAAGTTCTCTGATGATTCAGCAATAGTGGGTTGTATTGAAAAGGGTGATGATAGTGAATACAGGACTGTTGTGGGCAACTTTGTCACTTGGACTGAGCTGAACCATCTGCAGCTCAATGTGACAAAGACGAAGGAACTAATAGTGGATCTGAGGAGGGCGAAAACACCAGTGACCCCTGTTTCCATCCAGGGGGTCCCTGTGGATAGTGTTGTGGGAGTATAAGTACCTGGGGGTGTACTTGAATAAAAAATTGGACTGGACTAGAAACACAGAGGCTGTCTACAAAAATGGCCAAAGCCGACTCTTCTTCTTAAGGAGTCTGAGGTCCTTTAACATCTGCCGGACAATGCTGAGGATGTTTTATGAGTCTGTTGTGGCCAGTGCGATCTTCTTCGCTGTCACATGCTGGGGCAGACACCAACAGACTTAACAAACTGATCAGGAGAGCTGGGGCCTCATGTACAAAGCTTGCGTATGCACAAAAAAGTGACGTACGTCCTTTTCCACGCTCACGTTCAAATGTATCAAACGTGAAATGATCGTAGAAATGTGCGTGCCCCACGCCAACTTCATAGCTGTCGTACGCACGTTTCTCCAGCTATTGTTCCTTTGGTGACACTGAGAGGTGACGCTGGGAAACTGTTAATAATGTGAAAACAAGTAGTCATCAGAGTGATGTGCACATCCGAGACACACTTATGAACAATTAACACTTATATGGGTGGATATGAAAGCATGCGTAATGTGATGAAGAAAATGATATTAACAATGGCAGCGTTGGCGTTATTAGAGGACCTTGCAAATGGTGTAATCCGACGTGAGCGAGTATTTAAGGAACGCTAGGTTTTACTTGCAAACAATGACAATTGGCTCATAAGCCGATTTCGTTTGCCAAGGCCAGTGTTACTGGAGTTATGCGCAGAGCTGCGGCCGGCCCTAGAGCGCAACACGGCGAGGAGCCAGGGGTTGCCTGTGTCGACACAGGTGCTGACCACTCTGGGGTTCCTGGCAACAGGGGCATTCCAGCGGGAGCTGGCCGAGCGGTCAGGAGTGTGCCAGTCAACCCTGAGCCGAGCCATGCCAGCTGTGTGGGACGGAATCATCCGAATGTCTTCCTGGTACATCAGATTCCCGTACAATGCTGTTGAACAGGCCAACATTAAAGCGCAATTTGCAGCGCGAGCCGGTTTCCCTAATGTAATCGGTGCTATTGACTGCACACACATTGCTCTAAAAGCGCCATCACAGGATGAATTTGTTTATGTTAATAGGAAACATTTTCATTCCATCAATGTTCAAATCATATGTGGTGCGCAAATGCAGCTAACTAACATGGCAAGGTGGCCTGGTTCAACACATAACTCATTATGACTAACAGCATGGTTGGAACCAGGCTGGAGGCTGGTGCGGTGCGCGATGGGTGGCTTCTATTTGTTTAATTGTCCCGTATGTAACGCTGGTTTACATACGGGACAATTAAACGAATAAACTCTTTACTTACCAAGAGGCCACCCATCGCACACCGTGCCAGTGTGCCAGTGCACATTTAGGCATGTGCACATTCAAATATCATGTTTTTGGTTTTCTTTATTTTCTGCTGGTGAAATTAGAGCTGCAGAGCCTTCTAACAAGCCCCTGATTGTCTCCCTGTGTTCAGTATTCTTGTCAGAAAAAGCAGGTGTAAAGTTGGAAATGTCAGCTGCGGCGCCACACCTGTCCACACCTGTGTGTGCGCTGCTCGGATTCCACGGCATTTACAGCCTCACACACACGCTGCCACTCACGTCTTTTTTCGTCATATTTTTCCCTGTTGACAGGGAACCAAACAGAATCTCCACTTCATTCACTAGAATCTCTAGCTTAGACTCTGTGAAATTCCTTTCTTTCCTTTGTTCATTGCGTTATCTGATCGGACAAAGAGGTGAATCTCAGGTCCAGGGCCTATTTAAATAGATTTGCATATGTAAATGGGACATGGACAGGGAGGAGTTGCATGTGAGCTCAATTCCATGTTGATTGGGATGTACAAAAGAAACGTGCTTGGATCCATGCGTACGCACACTTTGATACATCTTAATATTTTTGTGCGTATGACGGTTTCTGAGTTTTGGCGTACGCCAAGTTTCACATGAAAATCCACGCAAGTATTCATACATGAGGCCCCTGGTGATGTCATGGGGGAGGAGCTGGACACTGACAACCCTGGCAGAGAGGAGGATGCTGTCCAGGCTTCATTCCATTTTGGGCAATGTTTCACACCCTCTCTACGACACACTGACTCCTCACTCTTAAATGCACCACAGAGCGACACAGGAAATCATTCCTGCCTGCCTTACTTGTTTAACTTAAACTGGAGTATTGTAACAAAAATATTTTCCTCCTGGGATTATTAAAGTATTTCTGATTCTGATAATGACAGTAACTAGAACATTTCTAAAGAAATTCTGAGTGTGCCTGACTCTGGCCCCGTCGCGCCCATACATTATTATTGACACTGCAGTAGCACAGAGACTTCAATAAAGTTAGTCAAAGGCAGGCTTGAGCTTGCCAAGCAACCAGGGTCAGGCCAGAGCAATTAGGTGCAGCTGTGCACATGCAATCTCTTTCTCCCTCTCTCTGACTCCTGAGAAAATCTCAAAATAAACCCCCTCGAACTAGTGGCCACAAATGCCAAACTGTAAATCGTATAAAAAATCCGAAATGACCATGAGCGTCCTGTCGCGGTAATTCGATAAAGACTGAGAACACGATTAGTATCAATGCAAACTTTATTCTTGGCCAAAGAGAGACAACAGAGTACAATAGTCGCAAAGTTCTCTCTGCTGCTAATACATTCAACTGCTCCTTTTGTAGACATTTCTCCCCCTCCCTCTCCTCTGAGGTAATCAAAGGAAAGACCCTACGTGCATCGGGGGTTACCCTCGTAAATATCTGCTTTACTCCCCCTTCTACACTGTGGCTGGTACCAACATCTCAGGGACAGAGAGAAAAGCCAGGACACAAACATATATCAAACCATCAGGAGGCAGTCTCCTAAGTAGGACAAAGTTCATACAAAGCTAAACACAGAAATATAAATGTAGACTAATGGTTACAATGAATTTTTCCACTACACTTCCCCCCTTTTGATTACATATTAATCAAGAAAATGCAGACAATCATTTTACATCAAACATGACAATTCGCAAGGATTCAAGACGTCATCATACAGATTGCCTGTTAGAAATAGACACTTGCTATTTTTTGTGCAGGATAGACCCTGCTGTGTCGATTACAAAAGCATATATAAAGAAAAATAAAAGAAGAAATCATATGTTTACATCTCATCCTCAGACGAAGCTGAGGAACCATAATCACTAACAGAGAAAGGATCTTCCTTTGACAAAAGCCTGTGAGAAAAGTGCATACTGACCAGTCACTGTCTCGCCTATCCAACGATGCATCAAGGCCTTCATACAGGTCAGAGTGCATGTACAAAAGAATAATATTAATCCTAGGGTGATAAGTACAGGTATCAAATTGAATTTTCTCAAGTGCATGAATGACAGATGTTAAATTATTATCAGGAATTAAAGTCACACATGCATCACCAGTTTTTGAGGTTTTTGAGGGTTACACACAAACCACCGGTACAGGCAGTAAGATAATCTAGGCCCATCTCATGTTTCAGCAAAGTCATGCGATGAGATTGTTGAGTGGTTGAAAGTAATCTAAAGCCATTTATGGTCTGATTAGCAAACAAAGACATGGAAAAAGTGACATTATCCAGGTGATCTGCCAAAAACGTCACACCATACCAGGGAAAAAAGTGCAATCACAAAAGAAAACCACAGAATGCATCTCATCCCACAACCCAAATATCGTCTTTGATCAGCCATGATGATCGTCTCTTGAAGGTCGATCAAGTTGATGCATGTTTTTGTGCTCTCTGGAACGTGTATAGTTAACAATGTATCTCACCGGCGCAGTAGAAGCGGCGCTAAGGCTCACACTTGCTTACTGTAATGAATCAACGCAGCCTTGTTTTACATGTGTGCATGCGAGTGTACACCTGCAGGCTTGGTGGAGTTACGACTCAGTGGGGTTGGGCACCCTCTTGCAGTGGTGGGCAAGGATCCAAATTGCTCTCTCTGCGACCTTCACCGCTGTGTGTGTTGTGAGCAACACTTGGAACGGCCCTTGCCACCTCTCAGACCTCCAGTGGTTCCTAAGCAGGTTTTTTATCACCACCCAATCGCCAAGCTGGATCGAGTGTAAAGGACCTGTAGCCTGCTGAGGGAGGGCTGCTTTAACCTGTATAGAAACTTGAGACAACATACCAGAGAGCAGTTTACAATACTCAATCATGTTATCATCACACAAAGAGGTGGGTGGCAGTCTGTTCCTATAGGGATCCATGCCAACATTAGGAGGACGTCCAAATAGGATTTTACCCGACTTCTCTGTCTCATTCGTATGTAAGACAAAACAATGGGGAGTGCATCCGTCCAGGACAAACCTGTTTCTTCACAACATTTAGCATGTTTTGCTTTAAACGTACCATTCTCTCTCTCCACTGCGCCCCCACTCTGTGGATGATACACAATGTTTTTTCATATCAATGCCTAAGAACTGTTCCACCGCCTCTACTGCAGCGTTTACAAAGTGTGTGCCATTATCACTACTGATTCTTGATGGAATTCCCCATCGTGGAATGATTTCTGTTAACAGAGCCTTGGTGACTGCATGGCTGTTAGCATGTTTTGCTGGAAAAGCTTCCACCCACTTAGACCACATATCTACCATCACTAGACAATACATCTTCTCTTTGTCTGGAGTTAGTTTCTTTCAAATCCATCGTTAAGTGATCAAATGGTTTCTCTGGTGGTGGGTGTGCTGCTGCAGGTACAGGAATACCTCTTCCTGCATTGTAGGTTGCACAAATAACACAAGATTGACAATATTTCTGTTGCAAAACCCTTTGTAAACCAGTGTTGTGTTATTGCCTGTAACATTCCCCCTTTTGACACATGGTCTAACCCGTGTGTCTATTTAGCAAAATGAGGAAAAAAGTGTTTAGGTAAACAGGGCCGTCCATCCGGACCGAACCAAACCTTATCTTTGTATTGAGCTCCACATGCTCTCCACTGGGTTATTTCAAGAGTAGAGGCAAATGACTGAAATACAGAGAGGGAGTCGGGGGAGTATGTGTGAGAGAAAACAGAATGCCTCAGCTGGAGGAGGAGGGAGTGATAAATCAGCAGCATGCTTGGCTGCAGCATCCGCTCGCGCATTGCCTTTAGATACAGAGTCTGTGTCACCTGTGTGGGCTTGACACTTGCAAACTGCAATCTGTTTTGGCAAAAGAATAGCATCCAATAAAGCTAAGACTTTGTCATGATGTAAGATAGGCTTTCCATCAGATTTAAGAAGATTTCTGTGTTTCCATAGTGCGCCAAACCATGCACCACACCAAAGGCGTAGCGAGAATCTGTATAGATAGTCACTGAGCAACCTTTAGCTAGTGTGCAAGCCGCAGTGAGGGCTATCAATTCAGCGGCTTGTGCCGAATAGTTAAAGGGCAAAGAGCCCGATTGCACTATAGAGTGATCATCACATACAGCAAAGCCCACTTTGTTTAACCCAGACTGAGTATCTCGAAAGACAGAGCCATCAACATAAAAGACAAGATCAGGATTAGTAAGAGGAGTCTCTCGCAGATCGGGTCTGGGTGTGCCAACCTGTTGAAGAATAGCAACACAACCATGATCATCACCATCATCTGGAGAAGGTAAAAGAGTGGCAGGGTTAAGAACAGTGCATCTTTTCATAGTAATGTTAGGCATATCCAACAAAACAGTGTTGTATCTTAACCAACGTGCTGTTGAAAGATGTGAGGTTTTCTGTTCCAACAAGATCATAGAGACTGCATGGGGAACAAGAAGAGTTAGATCAGAATATCCAACAATTTCCCTAGAAGCTAAAACAGCTTTCTCTGCAGCCGCTACTGCCCTGAGGCAACGAGGCAGTCCAGCGGCCACTGGGTCTAACTTTGAAGAGAAATAGGCCACTGGTCTCAGCCGCCCTCCATGTTCCTGCAAAAGAACTGATGTCATACAACCATTCTTTTCATCCACAGTCTGAGTAAAATGGAGTGGGTCTGGGAGGCCTAATGTGGGAGTTGACGGCAATAATAGCTTCAGATCAGTGAATCAGCCTGTGTTGCATCATGAGTCCAGGTCAAATGGTCTGATTGCAAACCTTTACCATAAATTAGGGCTCCCAACAGGGCCTCTAACTCAGCATAGTTAGGGATAAACTGTCGACAATAAGAGCACATTCCCAAAAAGGACATTAGTTCTTTTTTTGTCAGAGGTTTGGGCAAGTTTTTAATAGCTTCTACACGTTTGGGTGAGAGGGATTTACCCTCTGCTGTGATCACATGACCCAGAAAAACAACTTCCTGCTGTACAAATTGAAGTTTAGACAAACTGGCCTACAAATCGCCGTTTAACTGGTTGGCCTTCATCCCTAATCTTTTTGACAGGGAATAAAGGTGTGTGAACCGGAGAATAGGGCTGCTCGATTATGGAAAAAATCAATATCACGATTATTTTGGTCAATATTGAAATCACGATTATTCAAACGATTAATTTTGAGTTTTACAATGCATTTATTCAAGAAAAACAACTTCCTGCTGTACAAATTGAAGTTTAGACAAACTGGCCTTATGCCCATGATCAGCCAAATGCCTTCACAGAGTCACTATATCAGCCTCACACTGCTCTTTAGTGGGGCTACAGATCATCATACTGCAACAATGCTGTCCTGGGGGTCAGGACTAAAGGCTCTAAGCTGTCCTTAAGAGCTGCATTGTAAATAGTTGGACTCTCCCAATAACCTTGACACAAACAAGTGAATGTGTATGGTTTGCCATTAAAGGTGAAAGCGAACCAAAATTGACTATCAGGGTGCACTGGCACACTGAAAAAGGCATTTGAGAGATCAACCACTGAGAAAAACTTCTGCATCTGCGGGCACTTGTGATAAAATAGTGTAGGGATTTGGAACATTAGGAGCATGTTGCTGTACTGCAGCATTCACAGCTTGTAGATCTTGTACAAATCGCCGTTTAACTGGTTGGCCTTCATCCCTAATTTTTTTGACAGGGAATAAAGGTGTGTGAACCGGAGAATAGGGCTGCTCGATTATGGAAAAAATCAATATCACGATTATTTTGGTCAATATTGAAATCACGATTATTCAAACGATTAAATTTGAGTTTTACAATGCATTTATTCAACATTTTTCTCTCTCAAAAAACACTTTGTTATTGATTCTTTATGCAAAATATTAAAATTATTGGCTACAAATATGTACTTTACAGCTGTTTTGCAATGTATAAAGCATTAAATCAATAAAATAAATATACCTTATTAACATTAAATAAGGCATAGAAAAACATAAATGTATCCAAAATAAAATATGGATCCAGCTGCTCTGCAAATTCTCTATATTTATAGAACAAAATAAATATAATAATAATCATCAATAAGCAATAAGAATCTTCTTGAAACCCTCACCCTCGACTGTATTAATGGGTTGCATATCTTTAGCTAAGAAATATCCAATGGCAGCTGTTAGGCCCCGTTTACACGTACACGAGAATTTTTAAAAACATTTCCCTTCGTTTGTACCTATTTTTTACACAAAAACGGTGAATTCGCCTCTGAAAACGAATCGAGTTTTAGGCAGCTGATGCGCCAAAACTGTGACCAATGTTTACCTTTCTCTATGACGATGATCATGGAAGCAAGCCGCCCATAGGCTTGACGTAGTTATGATGGTGCTCGATGGAGTATTTATCCGGGTTGATGTAAACGAAAACTTTTTTGAAAACGATGCTATATGCACGATGTTATTTTGGAAAACGGAGGGAGGGAAATATTTGTTTCTTAGCATACCCAGCTATGTGTAAACATAGCCTAATGTCTTGTGCCTCTCCGAACTTGTCGGATAAGGAGTCGCATTAAACAATGTGTCTGTAATCGATGACTGAGTCTGTGTTGACGTCTTGCTGGTTGTGACACTGGCTTTGTCTTTTTGTTTTTTTTATTAATTCGTCGTGAGTGACTTTGTGCTTTTGTTTGAGATGGTTGAATAAATTTGTAGTGTTACCAAGAGGAGCAGCTATTACCTTGTAGCAAATCTTGCACATTATGTGCTGCTGCTTCTCGTAGGATTCTTCTCATTCGCTTTCAATCTCACTCACTGTTTTTTAACACCAAACGACACACCTCCTCACTCTTCAGCTGCGTGAAGGAGAATGGGCTATCCTGTTAGTCAGCGGGGCCGCGAGAAATGGAATGTATTGCGCAGTTCTCAGAAATTATGTAATGAAAAGTGGAAAATAAATCGCTTAAACCCGATTATATGATTTTTGAGATCGTTTGACAACAAAATCGAAATCGTGATCAAAATTCGATTAATTGCACAGCCCTACTGGAGAAACAGGACATGGAACAATTACGCCTGCTTGCAAAAGGTGATTGAACACTGGAGTAATGCCATCACTCCAGTCCTCCAGAAACTCCACTGGCTCCCAGTCCCACAGCATATTCAGTTCAAAATCCTCCTCCTCACACACAAAGCCCTCCATAACCAGGCCCCTTCCTACCTCACTGACTTGCTCCATCGCCACAATCCATCCCGCAGCCTCCGTTCATCTGATGCTAACCTCCTGACTCCTCCATCTAGGACCAAACACTGAACCTGGGGCGACAGAGACTTCTCTGCAGCTGCCCCCTCCCTCTGGAACTCTCTCCCCAAACACATCCATGACTGTACTGACTTGCCCACCTTCAAATCTCTGACAAAAACACACCTTTTGCTTTTAATGTTTAATGTCTAATGTGTTTTTAGTGTACTATCTTATATTGTCTTGATGATTTGATGTTCTTCTTTGTAAAGTGTCTTTGAGTACCTTGAAAAGCGCTTTTAAATAAAATTTATTATTATTAATAGCTTCTTGTTTTAAAGGATATTGTTGTTTGCATGGGCGAAAGTCAGATTTTGCAGTTATCATTACTGGCTCACAACCCAGAATAAGTCCTACATCATATTTATGAATATCAGGCACTTCCTTCAGAGCAGGTACATGCTTAACATTCTCTGCTGATAGTAAGACATATTTCTTGTGTGAGAGTGAGTCATTCAACGGCAGCAACTGCATAGTGCGTGTGCCGTGGAAAGAAGACTGTAATGACTGTTTATATACCTGCAGCTAGGGAGAGTAAGTGACCAATGGGTCACTTGTACTTTGCCAGTCTTGAATATGTACACATCTTTCTACAAACAACCCCAAATCTTCCCATTTATCCTTCACGTGTTTGGGAAAAGACATGTGAGGAAAAGAATTGTTTGCATCAAAAAGTCTTTTCTGATTCTCAGTCAAACGAACAGAAAGCGCTGGGCGGTGGTCATCCCAGAAAAGTAAGACCGTGGTCAGTTGTTCTTGTGTCACTTGGAGCCATGTGTGTTCGTAGTCAGAGTCCAGGCCAAGATTCACATGGGATGTACAATGTAACTCATTGATTGTTAGAAAATCTGTATCTGTAGGAGACACAAGCGTTCTTATTTTTTGTATCAGCTGATCAGTGGATGCAGAAGCCTCTAACTTCCACTGATATGCATACAATAATTGTCGGGGATCATGCATAACAGCTATCAATGATTCATCGGGTCCCGTTAGGGTGCTATTGTCAACGCATATAAAGGAAAAACCTGCATATTGTACATGGGTTTCAACCTGTGGTGTGTTTTTCTGTTCAAGATATCTTATAGCATTATGTACATGAGCACAAATATGCTGGTGTGTGTGCTCCTGGCTGTCATCATTATGTAAACACACATGTGGTTGTGTGTGTGTTTCACTTCCCTGTTCTGCAGAGCCTTCGGGTGATGTCCCTCGCCCTTCGTCATGCCCCTGTCAATCAGACATATGCTCGTGCCTGTTCATCCAGAGCATTCATGGGACATTCTCTAACCCAGTGTCCAATTTTGCCACACCTATAACAGGCGTTGGGATCTTGAGAGCCTTGTCCGTGCTGACCTCCTTGTCCGCCTCCTCTACCCCAGCGTCCACGGCCTCTGCCTCGTCCTCGGCCATGCTGCCCCTGTAAGGTTGCCAATGCAGAATACATAGTGAGGGCCGCTATGTGCAGTTCCTTCTCAGTCTTTTCCTTCTTGGCTTTCTCTTTTGTAGACATTTCTCCCCCTCCCTCTCCTCTGAGGTCATCAAAGGAGAGACCCTAAGTGCATTGGGGGTTACCCTCGTAAATATCTGCTTTACTCCCCCTTCTACACTGTGGCTGGTACCAACATCTCAGGAGAGATAAGAGAAATGCCAGGACACAAACATATATCAAACCATCAGTCTCCTAAGTAGGACAAAGTTCATACAAAGCTAAACACAGAAATATAAATGTAGACTAAAGGTTACAAAGAATTTTTCCACTACAATCCCCATCTTGTCGACCAGTTTCACTGGTGAATGTTAAAAACTGTGACCTCGGGAGTTTGGTAAAGAACAGGTGCACTAGAACTTTACATTAGATGCAGCTAGAGTTTCCTGGTACCTCTTGACAATAGTAATAGCCTCATCATTAGATGGAAATGAGATGAGGCCGTCATTGACAGAAATTTTCTGCAGAACATGTGATGAAGAAAACTCAAAGCAGTAGCAGACCACAGCCCCTGAAGCCACTGATTTAAAAACTAAAAAAGCCGCCCTAAAGCATTAAATACAGCATTAACATTCAAATAATATCAGACATCCCAAGTTCCAAAAAGTCATTTCCGGGAGATGGGGGGGGGGGTGGCGTGATGAACTTGGCATACCTCGACATGTCGTTTGCAATCATTAAGTCCGCTGTGGGAAATGCTGAAATCACTGTTGCACACAGTGCACCTTGCCATGGTGTCATCATTCCTCACTTTAACAAGACAAGGATATACTTTCGTATACTCTGCTGTAAAATGAGTTTTGTATTTTTTTTTCTTACTGGAGGATTCGCCCTCTGCCATTTCGCGAGCTGCATTGATTAATAATAATAAGTCGGAGAGAGTACATCGAAGTCCCTCCCACAACGAAAGCTTATTGGTGTATTTTGCTGACCAAACCAATCGGCGCACTCTCTCTCGCAACCAGTCGCCCTGAACACGAGAACACGCTGAACAGAGTTTTCGCTTGAATGCATGCACGGGTGCTTCATGTAGCTCATTGTTATCTCAGTCTCACGCGCTCACCCCCCTCCCCTCCTCTCGCCTATGCCTGCGCAATGTAACTGAAAGTAATCCGAGCATGATGCGCGAGGTACTATCTTTTCTTTATGCTCGCACTCGCATTTTTTTTAATCTCTCTCGCGTAATCCAAAATCCGGGATGTTTTACCTAGCTCGCGGGCATCAGCCACTGTTAATATCAGGGAGACTCCCGGAACTTCCGGGGGGACTTGGGATGTCTGTAATATGACAGTGTTTACCCAGACTTTCAACAGTTATAGGAATGAAATTGCAAGTCAGATTCAGATTTAGAAGCTGGGTACATGAAATAAACAAAATCAGAACACCCACAGGTTCAGGCTGTGTGTGGCGGTTTGATCGATCTGAGTGTCGAGTGTCCAGTGTGATTAGCTTGCGAAAAGTTGGATCTGGATCAACTTTTCTCCCGCATGCTGGTGCGTCTTTTTGCGGCAACTCCTGCATTTCAGACTGCCGTTGCCGAAACACACTACCCCCACTGAAATGAATTGAAAAACCTCCATTTTTTCCGGAGTGCCTAATCCTGTGTGAATTTGTGCTTACACAAGCTAGGAAGCACTGTGTAGCCAATATATGTGTAGATGTGTGTCTGTGGACCAACGGAGAGAGAACCAAAAGTTAGCATCTAAACTTTGTCTTGTCTATTTCTGAACACATAGTTTCATACATGTCTCTAACTCTTTGATGAAAGTGAATATTAACTCAGTATGTTTGACAAATTAAACAAATGGTGTAACCGACTGATGTTATTTTATAAAAACAATTGTCATTGTCAACAAAAAGACATTCTACCTGAGTGAATATAAGTGCACATGTATCCAAATTGATTTAACAGATATTCCACATATTTAAAAATTACTAAACTAAACAAGTGACTGGAATTATGAAAACGTACTTAAGTGTATAATTTTAGCACTTTTACTCTTTTAACTTACTGCTGACTGGCTTTAAACAATATCTGGAACACATTTCTTAAATTTCCACTGCTTAGGACAGTTACGCCTTTAAAACCATTGTGTAGATTGGTCATATCATGACAATGATCTTCTGAACAATTAACTATAAACAAAGCTCATTATGTTCAACAAACAACTCAAAAATATTTCACATTACCAAACATTTCCGACGATGTTTATTAGGTCTTAATCCAAAATAGATATAGAAATATAAGTTCTGCAGTACCTGTGGACCAATAGAGTGAGGACCAAAAGTTAGCTTATTAACTCTTAACTCGTCTCCCTAGTGGATCCACAGCAGCGTCAGAACATCATCTGTGTGAAGGGTATACCTCTATGTAAAAAGAGTATGAGCAGGCAGAGCGGGTCGTCCACTAATCAGATGATCGGCGGTTCGATCCCCGGCTCCTGCGGTCTGCATGTCGAAGTGTACTTGGGCAAGACACTGAACCCCAAATTGCTCCCGAAGGCTGTGCCATCGGTGTGTGAATGTGTATGAATGGTTAGATCCACAAACTGATGAGCAGTTGGCACCTTGCATGGTAGCCAATGCCATCAGTGTATGAATGTGTGTGAATGGGGGGAATGAGATATGTAGTGTAGAGCGCTTTGAGTGGTCGGAAGACTAGAAAGGCGCTATATAAGTACAGTCCATTTACCATTTACCATAGTCTGTAAAGAGTGTTAAAATAGTTAGAATATAAACCACTAGCAGTTGATCTACTACAGCTGAAACCAAGGTATTCAGTTGGCTTTGGTGGGATTGTTTACCAAGGTGTTGTTTCCGCTTGTTTTGTTTGTGCTGTGTTTTTCAGTCTGGACCTTTTTTATTTTTTTCCAAGCATTTGTGATTGATGCAATGGGGGAACAAGTTTAGAATTTGGTCTGATATTAACAAAAACACTCCTTAGTGCAATCACCAAATCACACACTGCTAACTGAATGAAATCATGAAATCAATCATTTAATTCAGTAAAGAATGGTACAAATCTGAGCAAGTATTTGTTATCCTTTAGTACTTGGCAGTTTTGACCCTTGGACACAGTTCAATCCATATGAGAAAATAGATAGATAAAACAGTTATTATGTATGTATTATGTATTAAGCAGTTCCTTTTTTCAGTTTTTCCTACAGCTACAACAAGCAGCTGTTTCACTTGGTGAGGAAGCAGTATTGGGTGGCCTCGGGGTGATGGAGGTGGGTCGCCTGGCTTCTCTGGAGGGCTCTCTATTTGAAGGTCTGTTGGCATTGCTGGATCGACTTAAAGGAGACATGATGGGAAGACTGCTAGAATGGACCATGAGAGAAATCACAGAAAAAGCTAAACCATACTGCCAAGACAGGTGAGGCAACATCAACTCTATTCTAGTTCAACTCAATTAAAATGTATTTATATAGTACCAATTTACTTCAAAAGTTGTCTCATAACCCATATAGAGCAGGGCTCTAAAGAGTCTTTATCTTTCAAATTATCTCCAATATTTACTGTGTTTTCCCACTTTTCTACTCACTGACCTTTTAAAGGTTGGGCAGAATCGTTCAAAACGTCCACTCCGTTGATCTATTTTTTCCTCATGGCTGTAGGATGTTTCATATCTGGCAACCGGAGCTTCAGCATTAGCTAAGACGCTATCAGAATAGATAAAAACGCACAAACCAGAAAAACACAAACAGACCACCTGGTCAGTTAGAAGAACTTTAGTTTTGTCTTTGTCTGAGTACATGTAATATTTAAAAAGAAAAATATTCACAAGTTGTGGACAGCGTAGCCCATATGTAAATTCTAAACATACACTGAACCAAAATATAAACGCAACACTTTTGTTTTTGCTCCCGTTTTTCATAAGATGAACTCAAAGATCTAAAACATTTTCTATATACACAAAATAACAATTTCTAACAATTTAAGTATTGTTCACAAATCTGTGTAAATCTGTAATAGTGAGCACTTATGTTTTGCCGAGATAATCCATCCCACCTCACAGGTGTGGCATATCAAGATGCTGATTAGACTGCATGAACAGGTGTGCCTTAGGCTGGCCACAATAAAAGGCCACTCTAAAATGTTCAGTTTCATCACACAGCACAATGCCACAGATGTTGCAAGTTTTGAGGGAGCATGTAATTGGCATGATGGCAGCAGGAACGTCCACCAGAGCTGTTGCCCGTGAACTGAATGTTCATTTCTCTACCATAAGCCGTCTCCAAAGGCCTTTCAGAGAATTTGGCAGTACATCCAACTGGCCTCACAACCGCTGACCCCGTGTAACCACACCAGCCTAGGACGTCCATATCCAGCATGTTCACCTCCAAGATCATCTGAGACCAGCCACTCGAACAGCTGCTGCAACAATCGGTTTGCATAACCAAAGAATTTCTGCACAAACTGTCAGAAACCGTCTCAGGGAAGCTCATCTGCATGCTTGTCGTCCTCATTGGGGTCTCGACCTGACTCCAGTTCATCATCGTAACCGACTTGAGTGGGCATTCGATGGTGTCTGGCACGTTGGAGAGGTATTCTCTTCACGGATTAATCCCGTTTTTCACTGTTCATGGCAGACAGCGTGAGCAGTTTTCTGATGTCAATGTTGTGGATCGAGTGGCCCATGGTGGCGGTGGGGTTATGGTATGGGCGTATGTTACGGACGACAAACACAGGTGCATTTTATTGATGGAATTGTGAATGCACAGAGATACTGTGACGAGATCCTGAGGCCCATTGTTGTGCCATTCATCCATGACCATCACCTTGTAACGGGTCAACTACAAAGAATGCCGGGGTGCAAGTCAGAATCAAGTCTGACAAAAATAAATAAATAAAACAGAACAAAAATAATGCAGTCAACCCACACAAATATCAGAAACAGGCAGCTTAGCACAAAAAAAAAGCAATCCACACACCTGCAAGGTGATTTTCAGAATGTGAATCTTTTGTCACTGCCTGAGTAACAAAAAAAACAATTTCAGGAGTTCAGTTCAGCCTTGGGTTGGGAACTGTCTGTTCCAGGTTTTCCCAACACCCACAGGTCAGTTCAGACATGCACCAAAACAAAACAAAAAATCTGCTCCGGGTTTTAACATGGACACCCACACAAAATAAAGAAATAATTCAAAATAACCCAGCGTCTCTCGTCGCGGTACAAAAAACAAAAGGGAAAAAACAACAAAAACAAATGTACAACGGGTACTCACTGTACCGAAGTTTAAAGAAAAGCTGTCAGTCAGTCGGTCGGTCGGTAGGTAGTCTCCCCCGGCACCGGCACCTCCTGACGCTTGACACAGCTGATCCAAGGCAAAGAAATGTACAATCCACTCCACGGGACGACGGGACTCCAGCAACGCATATATCAAACGTGGACTTAAACACACGCTTTAACCACACCATGCACAGTTCCGTTCGCGACCCTCGGGACTCTCCTCTTCCTACCTCAACATACCGGTGACTTGCACCTATCCTAAATACTCTTCCTGGAGGACGGATTGAAACTGCGCGGGATGCGGTGGTTTTCTTCCATTGGAGTAGGCGCTGACTGTGGGTGGATGACGGAGGACGCCCATGGATGGAGGTGTGTTTGCAGGTGTGGAGCAATGTGTTTCAGACTGCAGCGCTACAGCCTCATGTTGCAGTGTGATAATGCACGGCCCCATGTTGCCAGCTTTTGGCTTTCTGTCTGTATGAATTGAGAGCGGTTTACAAAAAATTCTCAAAAATCACAAAGTAGTGTTTATGTATGTTGAGTTAAGCCTCTTTTATGGTAAATGGACTTGTATATTTCTAGTCTTCCGACCACTACAAGCACTTTTACCGGACATATCTCATTCACTCATTCACACACATTAATGCACTGGCTGCCATGCAAGGTACCAACTGATCTCATCAGTTTGAGGAGCTAACCATTCATAAACATTCACACACCTTCGGGAGCAATTTGGGGTTCAGTATCTTGCCCAGGGACTCTTCAACATGCAGATCGAAGCAGGGATCGAACCGCAGATCATCTGATAAGTGGACAACCCACTCTGCCTCCAAGCCACAGTTTATGGTGATAAACAATTTTGAATAAGTTAGCACTGATTTATTCTCTAACCTGCTTTTACTCTTTTATCTCTCTTAATTTTCTTCAGGTGGTTGTCTCTACCATCCCAGCATGACCAGTCCACCATGTCCTTGTCCAGTTCAGCTTGTCCCATGATGCTATGTGTGAGGGACAGATTGTTGAACCTTCATCAGGTCCTGAGTCTTTCTTTGTTCCAACTGGCCTGGCAGGGTCTGGCTGAGAGACTTGACAACTTTCTGTACCAGGATGTAAGAGAATAAGTGCTTTTTGTGTTATATAAAGATTTGTGGCAGAGTATATTAAAAACAAATTTCAAAGTAGACATGATCGATTCAGGCTAAGATCATCCAAACAGGGCACCCTAGGAAATCACCAGGCAATTCCAATGTGCGGCCATGTGAATGCAGTTACAATCAACGTATCCATGTGTTTCTGGCAGGTCATCCTGTCTAATCATTTCAGTGATGGTGGGGCAGCTCAGCTTCAGTTTGACATGACCAGAAACCTATTTCCTCTGTTTGGTCACTACTGCAAAAGACCTGAGAACTTCTTTAAGCAGTAAGTATGATGTATGCACAGAGTTTGATACTAGAAAGCTGTTTCTGTTCGCCTTTAAATCTGAATTTATGTCTATTTCTATTATTTTGAGTCTACTTAAAGATTTAAAAACATCTCCACATTTAAGAAGTGATATGTAGTTATGTAACCATGCACATAATAAAATAATTTCAATGAATTATAGTTTTACATACAGTTATACATAGTTCAGTTTGCAACTTACATGATTGTGAAGTGGAAACTTCCAGCACACATGAACTGAGTGGACTTTTCAATGAGGTAGGACATCTTGTATCTAAGCAGGTAAATGTTTGAAACAAAAATAGTTGCATAGTCATAGATTGTGGAGTTCAGTGAGGGAAATGTGCATTTTAGAATTTATAAACTAAAATAGTTTTATGTAAAGATCATATCAGATACAAAATATTGTTCAAAGAAGATAATAAAACATTACTTTCAGACTTGAGTTCTGGAGTTGCAACAAGAATAAGAAATATAGCTGCAAGTAGAAATTAGGGGTCCAAGCTAATCAGTCGATCATGGAATAATAGTATTTATTCACAATATCTACATATGTAGATATGTAGATCTGGTCATATGTAGGTCAGAACAATTAGGTGCAAGCTGTGCACGTGAAATCTTTCTCTTCTTCTCTCTCTGACTCCTAAGAGAGACAGAAAATCTCCATATGAACCCCCTCGAAAATGCCAAACCATAGATCGTATCAAAAAAACGTAAATGACCATGAGCATCCCCATCTTGTCGACCATTTCCGTGCCAAGTTTCACTGGTAAATGTTAAAAACTGTGACCTCAGGAGTTTGGGAAAAACAGGTGCTACCTGCTCCTTTTGGAAATTTCTCCTCTCCAGTTTACATAGGAGTAGATGGGGCTGTGAGGGGGTTTTGCTGGTGCATCTGAGTCCCACGCCCAAAATATACATCTGACAGCTTCAGTAGATTAATAGGAGTGAGAAGACGAGTTTTGCTACATTTCTATCTATGAATTATTTCTATGGAGTGAAATTTGTGGCCTCAGGAGCAGTTTACAAATTAATTTTTCAACAGTTTTTTCTCTCCTTCTCCACTCCAGCTCTCATGTTTATCAAATCAAATCAAATTTTATTTGTATAGCCCAAAGTCACAAAATACATTTGCCTTGGAAGACTTTACAATCTGTGACACCCTCTATCTATAGACCCTCGGTTCGAGTGAGGAAAAACTTGCCCACAAAAAACCTTTTAACAGGGAAAAAAGGTGGAAGAAACCTCAGGAAGAGCCACAGAGGAGGGATCCCTCTTCCAGGATGGACAGACGTGCAATACACTGTGTTCTGTATTATTATGCAAATACAATTTCAATTAAACAAACATTTAATTTTTAATTTTTCATTGAAATTTTCAATTGTGAGTCTCAATCTAAAAACAATGGACTAGTTTTTCTGCATTCGCTTTTGAGACACGATGCGTCTGATTTTGGCAATGTTACGTAAGTGGAAGAAATTTATTTTATGTAGACATTAAAGGACAAATCCTGGTCAAAAACAACTCCAAGATTCTTTACGGTGGAGCTGGAGACCAGGGTGATCCCATCTAAAATAACTAAGTCTCTAGAAAGAGAGGTGTTTTGGTCCAATTACAAGAACTTCAGTTTTGTCTGAATTTAACATCAGAAAATTGTAGGTCATCCAACTTTTTATATCCTTAAGGCATGCTTGGAGTTTAATTAACTGATTGGTTTCACCAGGCTTGATCGATAAATATAATTGGGTGTCATTGGTCACCACAGTGTTGAGATAGGCTGGCCCAGAACTAGTCAAAGAGAATGTTTTAGCCACGTTAGTGTTACTGTCAGCACATTCTGGTCTCGAGACACTGTTGTCTGTTTATGCTAATAAAACATCAACAGCAAGCTATCTATTATGTCTAAGAAAGGAACTTTAGGTTCATTCGACCCTGGTCACCATAGTGTTGAGATAGGCTAGCACCTATTGTTCTCAAGTAAAGCCAAACAACTACTGCTGCTGAGGACCTCAAGGCTCACACGTGACCCTGTGTAACCTAAGGATAGAAAATTCCATAACAGCCCTAATGCTGAAAATGCACTGTTTCTCTTGTGTATTTCCATACCCCTTACTGGTTGGTCTGGTCACATAGATGCACTACTGGCTACAAGCATGCATGTGTCTAATGGCTTATGCTACTGTCATTAAATATAGGATTATAATGATCAAAGGAAAAATAGACAAGCTAAAATATATGAACAAAACCCCAAGCCACCAAAAGTATATGAAACACTATTATTATTATGTATTATGTATTATTATATCACAATAATAAATATTGTAACGGATGACTTTGATTCTACAAGCATTTTGATTTCTCCATCTGGTTTCTTTATCTCTCAACAGTGTTAAGGAGGCGTGTATCATCTTGTGTCTTAATGTGGGCTCTGCTATTCTTCTAAGGAATCTCCTTAAAGAGACAGAAGAAGACACAAGAGATTGGGCAGGTGCAGGAGATCCTCCACCAGAGTCTGCATTGCATGAGTTGGGAGTTTACTGCTTGGCATCTTGTGATGTCTTGATTCTCCTCAACCTCAGAGCCTCCTGGCCTGGACAATAACAATTCTCCCTGACAATGTTTGTTGGTGACAAGTTTGCATTAGTGCTTGGCATTTTATTTTTCTTCTTTTTTTTTGTCATGAGCTTTAATCTTCTTTGTAAACAAGACAGATGATATTTGTTAAGAGGACTATTCACATAGTGTTTTTTTTTTCAGGTTGATACTATTGAATTGTCATTGTATAATGTATATTGTTGCTTCAGTTAACTGAACTAATCGCAACATACTACAGCCAAGTATACATAACAATTTTCGGGTGAATTATGAAATAAACAATGCTTACCTGCAATGCTCAGGACTTGAAGCCTTCAGTTGCCTCATAACTACTAGCTAATGTGTTTTTTTGTTTGTGTCTCTGTGTGTGATAATGTTTTTTTTGTTTGTTTGTTTTTGTGAAGCTGACATTTCTATATTTGAGCTGGACAAAGCTGTAGACAGCTTATCTTTTAATAAATCCCCTGGCTGTGATAGACTTACATCTAATTGACACTAATTTACTAATTTACATCTACTGACACCCCTGGGACCCATTTAAAAAATCCTTTAGCTCTCATGTTGAAGGAAGCAACTGATAATCTGTCATTTCCTCCCACTATGAAACAAGGTATAATTACTTTAATTCCCAAATCGGGTAAAGACTCCAAAATTTTGGATAATCTTAAACCTATCACTGTATTGAACACTGATTACAAGATTGCAACCCTTGTTTATGCCAATAGAATAAAAAGTAACCTAGACAAAATTATAAGTGACTCCCAATCTGACACTACATTGCATTGCATTTGCAATCTTGTAATCATTACATTACTCTGCTAAATGCAATGTAATGTAATGATTACAAGATTGCAACCCTTGTTTATGCCAATAGAATAAAAAGTAACCTAGACAAAATTATAAGTGACTCCCAATCTGGATTTATGAAGGATGGATCCATTCACAACAACATCCATTTGGTGATCAATCTCCTAAATTATAATAATTTGATAGAAGATGATGGCTTTATTTTGTTTCTCGACTTTTATAAAGCCTTTGACTCAATTGAGCATCCTTTTATTTTTCAGTGCTTAAAACTTTTGGGCTTTGGGAATAAATTGGGTAAATAAACACTGAGGTCCCAAAGATACTATTATTCTCAGATTCTCAGATACTGTTTTTCTCAGATTTAGAAAATCTGAGAAAAATGTAATTTGCATAATAATTTGGAACATGGTGTATATTAAGAGAACTGAGATGGAGATGACCAAGGAATACAAAGATGGGGGCCTACAGACTATTGATTTTGATTTTATCAATGGCACACTGAAAATCAACTGGTTAAAATCCTACCTTAACAACAAGACCTTCGTATCCCCTTCATATCTTGATTTCATATGTTACAGGTACCGAGCGGCACCAGGTAGACAGCTTATTTGCTCTCTCTGGAAATACGAGAAATAAGTGAGACAGGGCAAACTCTGCGTCCGTTTTTTATCTCGCTCAGCAGAAAGAGGAGGAGGAGGATTTATTCAAACATTCATGAGTTAAATCCTCCTCTGTCATGAACATTCAATATTCACTATGGCCTCAACCCAACAACATAACTCCAAAATAACATACAATATCTTCCCATCTTTCAGCAAATACTGAGTGAAAGTTTGTATGATCAAATAGATCCAAATGACAAAAACCGATGTTACTGCAACCAAAATGCATGAGCTGACAGATTTTTTACTTGTTTTTAACCACTTTTTACCATATATGAAATTAGTTTTTAACATTAGCGTTTAACAGTTTACACAATATTATACATCATACATTTCAAAACCATAAAACCTTAACTACAAAAATGTTCCAGGAGCTAAAAATAAAACTGTCTGTCGTGACTATAGCAACAGGCGACGCTAACAGGCGCGAAAATGCGGCTATTGCTGCATGTAGCTATATGTCCACATATTCAATAAACAAACTTATTAGCGGACATTAAAACGTTCAGTGTCACGTCAACATATTACACTACATATTACACAGCATATTTAGCTTAATTTGACTATTCCACCAACCTGGAAATACGAGAAATAAATGAGACAGGGCAAACTCTGCGTCCGTTTTCTATCTCGCTCAGCAGAAAGAGGAAAGCTGCAAAGTGACCAAAACTGACGTAAAGCCCCCCCCGGAGCACGCTAAGTGCCACACTGCCCCCTGCTGGCGACCCTACAATTTCTCTTGACATTTATACATATACATTAATTATAAAAAAAAACACAGAACCTACCACAGATGTGATCACATTTAGTGGGCATCACACATATCCCCACAGAAATCTTCAAGAAGCTTGGAGGCATTGAATTTCTTTTATTAAAATTTCAGTATTCAGAAACTTCTTGTTAAATCATCCCTGTTTCACCAGCAAGTCCTTTTTATATTGGAAACTTTTGTACAATTATAATTTCACCCCATACAACCCGCCGATATGGAACAATAGATGCGTTACAATTAAAAACAAGTCTCTGTTTAACAAGGACTGGATGGATAAAGGGATTTGGTCGTCAATTCATTTAGTTAATGATGATAGGTGTGTGATGACATATGACAATTTCTGCATTAAATATGATCTAGTTGTCAACCGTAATTCCTTTGCATCCGTAATGAATGCTATCCCTATTCCTACTTTACATTTCATTCAAGGGATTGTTTCAAACTCAACCCATATCACTCCTAATCTTCCACATCTCCTAGTTGGGAGCTATGACTTTAAGAGTAAAATTCCTAATAGGACAATTAGAAAGATGTACGATCATGTCACACACCCCTTATTATCTTCTCTAAACTCTATTAAACAAATCTTCTCCAAAGATGATATATATTCATTGCGCTCTAAATAATTAAAATTCCCCATAAATCCAAAAGCAAAAGAAATCCATTTTAAAATCTTAAATGGTGTGTATCCATCCAGAAATAAATGTGTATTTTGTGGGGTGGTCGGTAGCGTAGTGGGTTGTGGCCACAGTCCTCGCCGCAGTCGCCCCCGGTTCGAATCCCGCATTGAACCCCCTCTCTCTGCCCCCCGCCTCCTGTCTCCCTTCAGCTGTCCTATCAAGGCCCAAAAAATATACTTTAAAAAATGTGTATTTTGTGATGATATTGAAACCTCAGATCATTAATTTTTTCACTGTATGTTCTCTGAAGCACTCTGGACTGATATACATGACTGGTTGTACACAAAAATCTAACTTGAACTCTTTTCTCAAAAGGGCATTATTTATGGTGTAGTTATGGTCAATAACGAATGGGACTTATGGGTGAACAATATACTGATCCTTGGGAAATTTTACATACACAAATGTAAATATATGAAAGTGAAGCCAAGATTTAATGTGTTCCATAAAGAGTTTGTTTCCTTCACCAAAGCCCTTGACATAATTAAAGGTAAAGTGCAATGAAATTTTTCAGCTTACTTGGTAAATATGATCTACAACAAGAGCCCTAGCTAACTTTATTTTATTCATTTTATGAAGAATTTTTTATTTATTTTGATATTCTCTTATGTAGGCTACTCCGATGCAGGTACGCACCTGTTCCTTTCAAGTGTAAAACAAATATGTAGGCTAAGCAATGCTGTTTGTATATGATTTTGTTAAATAAAATAAAAAAAGAATGAAGAGGTGATGACCTTTGACAGGGAATGTGCGATTTCACCCCGAACGTCAAATGTTGACGGAACTGAGAACATGACACGCTGAGCATTAAGTTTTGATTTGTCCCATATGTTAAAAGATTTCTACAACAAGTGATTTGTGAAGAATACTTAGCCTATCGGTTAGACATGATGAAGACTGGCAGTTGATGGACCTCACAGGAGCGTGGTGACGCTACAACTGCCTGCTGGCTGCGACTGGCTGGTGTTGTATTGTGGGGCCGGTGTAGTCGCAACGATGGCGCCAGGCATGAGTTGTCTCCAGAGGCGATGAGTTGGAGAACTGAAACGAATGACTGTCATTGAAAGTCTCTTCTCTCGTTTTGAAGACGGAGGTGAGCTGGCAGGCACGATGAATTCAACAGGTGGATTAAAGTTGTCTTGCATGTTGATGAGATGAACCAGACGGGAAACGGACCATAAAAGACACTGAGTGGAGATTCGCTGGATTGACTCGCTTCTTAAACAGCTTTTGGTTTACAGAAGACACAGAGGCTGCGGAGATGTTTTCAGCTTCTGTTGCTGGATCTGCTGGTGTGTGTCGATGGAAACTTTGGACGTGGTCGTCCTGATTTCGTCCGAATAATATCCTCCGATGGAAAGCGAGACGAAGTCCATGTTCACGATAAGGCGAGTGAATGAATGAAGTTACTCGTAGACGGATTGGTAGCTCACTTTCCTGAATGTACAGTGAACGGTGGTGTGGCGTGTTTCCAGGTCCTGTGTGGAATACCAGAGCGAAGAGAACCAGAGGTCTGGCTCCTGAAATTACACTTTTGTAAGGCATAAAGTTACACTTATTTGATGCCCAGGCTTTATTCGGCCCGCCTCAGGACTGCCGATGTTCCACATCTTTGCCACGTCTTTAGATTAAAGACTGGTACCAAGATGCTCCACAGAGCGGCATAAGAAGTCTTTCTTACCTGTGAGCATCAGCCTGTACAACTCCTCACTAAATTCCAACTAAACTCTGTATAAGGCTTCGATTTACATATTGCACAGTTCACTTGGTTTTTAATCTACTGTTACTGGATATTCTATAGGGTATATTGTTAAAGTTTTGTTTTCTTACTACTGTTTTCTTGCTATCACTTACCGTTTGGGAGCTGCGATAACAAAAACAATTTCCCTACGGGGATTAATAAAGTACTTCTGATTCTGATTAACCAGGAGGCAGAAGAAGCAGTAAATCCAACATGGCGGTGGCCAGCACCGCATATTTTTGGCTTCAAAACAGCACTCTGGAAACCTATGGGTGACATCACTCATGCTCTGGCCATTATCTTTATATTATTGATATACACGCAGCTTCACAAGGTGAAAGCACAAAATGTTTTATTGTGAAAATTGACTGGATTTACACAGCTGCTTCTGTGTCCAACTTCCTGCCAGCTCAATCAGCTCTGTGCTGCTTGACGACTGTCAAAAAATAGTGCAGCTGCGTATTCTCTGTGGAGCGGTTCTTGGTGGAGTCACAGATGTTGTCTAACATTTTTGCCTGTGGACCTTAAAATTAAGTAAATTAATAACTTATTTTACCTCAGTGGTCAGTGTACATTTGTCTGTCCACAATTAAAATAATAACTTGCCGAATTTTCTACTGATTCTAAGTTTAAGATATTTTGCTGCCAACACTTCACTGGTGATTGGTCCATTCTGTAAAAGGTCATATCTGCATTAAAGTGAATTAGTAGATAATTGCCCTTATGCATTAATCATACATAAATATTAGCCTAGTTTTACACACGATAGATGATGATGAGGATACAAAAAATGAAAATAAATACATTATCAATATTTTTTAGCCCCCCTAAAATTTCATAAATCATGTTTTAAGGCAGGGGTGTCCAAACCCTAGGGGGCGACAAAATGTCAGAACCCCCACATCCTCTGGGACCGTATCTCAGCGAGGGAAGGGCCGGGAGAAGCGCGGGGAGCGTCGTCTGAGAGCTGTAACCGGTGTCTATCATATATCTGAAGCCCAGGTCTCTGGGACGTTAGGGGGCGTAGTTGGGAAAAATGGGTTAGGGTTAGGGTTAGGCTCCCCCTGGGTCCGAGAGACACGATCCAGGTGTCTACGGAAAGGTCTGGCCGGGGTGAGCGCAAGTCCATTGGAACGGATTCTCCTGGTAGCTCCCCCGCCGAGCTAGGGGGTGACAAATTGTCAGAACCCCCACATCCTCTGGGGCCGTATCTCGGCGAGGGAAGGGCCGGGAGAGGCGCGGGGGGCGTCGTCTGAGAGCTGTCACCGGTGTCTATCATATATCTGAAGTCCGGGCCTCTGGGACGCTAGGGGGCGTAGTTGGGAAAAATGGGTTAGGGTTAGGGTTAGGGTTTAGGGTTAGCGTTAGGTTAGGCTCCCCCTTGGTCCGAGAGACACAATCCAGGTGTCTACGGAAAGGTCTGGACGGGGTGAGCGCAAGTCCATTGGAAGGGATTCTCCTGGTAGCTCCCCCGTTGAGCTAGGGGGCGACAAATTGTCAGAAACCCCACATCCTCTGGGGCCGTATCTCGGCGAGGGAAGGGCCGGGAGAGGCGCGGGGGGTGTCGTCTGAGAGCTGTCACCGGTGTCTATCATATATCTGAAGCCCAGGCCTCTGGGACGCTAGGGGGCGTAGTTGGGAAAAATGGGTTAGGGTTAGGGTTAGGGTTAGGCTCCCCCTTGGTCCGAGAGACAATCCAGGTGTCTACGGAAAGGTCTGGACGGGGTGAGCGCAAGTCCATTGGAACGGATTCTCCTGGTAGCTCCCCCGCCGAGCTAGGGGGTGACAAATTGTCAGAACCCCCACATCCTCTGGGCCGTAATCTCGGCGAGGGAAGGGCGGGAGAGGCGCGGGGGGCGTCGTCTGAGAGCTGTCACCGGTGTCTATCATATATCTGAGTCCGGGCCTCTGGGACGCTGAGGGGGCGTAGTTTGGGAAAAATGGTTAGGGTTAGGGTTAGGGTTTAGGGTTAGCGTTAGGTTAGGCTCCCCCTTGGTCCGAGAGACACAATCCAGGTGTCTACGGAAAGGTCTGGACGGGGTGAGCGCAAGTCCATTGGAAGGGATCTCCTGGTAGCTCCCCCGGTTGAGCTAGGGGGCGACAAATGTCAGAAACCCCACACCTCTGGGGCCCCGTATCTCGGCGAGGGAAGGGCCGGGAGAGGCGCGGGGGTGTCGTCTGAGAGCTGTCACCGGTGTCCTATCATATATCTGAAGCCCAGGCCTCTGGGGACGCTAGGGGGCGTAGTTGGGAAAAATGGGTTAGGGTTTAGGGTTTAGGGTTAGGGTTTAGGTCCCCCTTGGTCCGAGAGACACAATCCGGTGTCCAAGAAAGGTCTGACGGGTGAGCGCAAGTCCATTGGAACGGATTCTCCGGTAGCTCCCCCGCCGAGCTAGGGGTGACAAATTGTCAGAACCCCACATCCCTGGGGTCCCTCGGTGAGGGAAGGGCCGGGAGAGAGCGCGGGGGGCGTCGTCGTAGCTGTCACCGGTGTCTATCATATATCTGAAGTCCGGCCCTCTGGGGACGCTAGGGGCGAGTTGGGAAAAATGGGTTAGGGTTAGGGTTAGGTTTAGGGTTAGGGTTAGGCGTTAGGTAGGCTCCCCCTTGGTCCGAGAGACACAATCCAGGTGTCTACGGAAGGTCTGGCGAGGGTGAGCGCAAGTCCATTGGAACGGATTCTCCTCGCTGTAGCTCCCCCGCCGCCAGCTAGGGGGCGACAAATTGTCAGAGAACCCCACATCCTCTGGGGCCGTATCTCGGCGAGGGAAGGGCCGGGAGGCGCGGGGGTGTCGTCTGAGAGCCTGTCACCGGTGTCTATCATATATCTGAAGCCCAGGCCCTCTGGGACGCTAGGGGACGTAGTGGGAAAAATGGGTTAGGTAGGGTTAGGGTAGGGTTTAGGGTTAGGGTAGTTAGGCTCCCCCTTGTCCGAGAGACACAATCCAGGTGTCTACGGAAAAGGTCTGGCCGAGGTGAGGCGCAAGTCCATTGGAACGGATTCTCCTGGTAGCTCCCCCGCCGAGCTAGGGGGCGACAAATTGGTCAAGACCCACATCCTCTGGGCGTACCTCGCGAGGGAAGGGCCGGGAGAGCGCGGGGTGTCGTCGGAGAGCTGTCACCGGTGTCTAGCATATATCTGAAGCCCAGGCCTTGGGACGCTAGGGGGCGTAGGTTGGGAAAAATGGGGTTAGGGTTTAGGGTTAGGGTTGCCACCTTTCCGGAGACCACACACAACACACACACAACAGGGAATTATTTAGAGATAAGATTATTCATTCTTATTTCTCGTGTCACACAAACACGCATACAACCCAACACACAGAGCATACTTCAGGATTAAGTTTTTACAGATTTTACAAGCATGTAAATAAACAAAACAGGATTTATTTACTACCACTATCTGTTAGTTTCAGCCTGCAGAAACATAATTTTAGAATGGTGCTCCTTTTATAGATATGTTTAGGCCACTTATTTTACCTCGAAACATGTTAAGTTAAAAGAATAGTGAAGGCAAATATGTTTTTGCTTCACATCTTCTTGTCTACGCGCACAGACACTTAGGTGAAAACGTTAGTTCTTATAACAAAAAAAGGTATTTAGACCATTGTCTTACTGGGGCTGGCAGTTACTACCAGAAATATCTGAGAGCAAGTCCGTAGCTAACAAAACATTTAATGTTTTAGGGGTCCAGTAATATAAATATATTTTTTTTTTGTGTGTGTGTGTTGTGGTGTGTGTTGTGTGCTCTCCCTCTGATGACTCATTCCTGATCCTATCCATCTGGTCATCTCACTCCAAAGAGAACCTCAGCATCTTCATCTCTGCTACCTCCAGCTCTGCCTCCTGTCTTTTCCTCAGTGGCACTGGTCTTTAGACCAAACAACATCGCTGGTCTCACCACAGTTTTTTGTACACCTTTCCTTCATTTTAGCTGAAACTCTCTATCACACATCACAACCTGACACTTTTCTCCATCCCCCGTTCCAACCTGCCTGCGCAGCTTCTCCTCTCTTTTCCACACTCTCCATTTCGCCAGGCGCACGGCAGAAACTTGGTGGAGTCTGTAACAAGCCCAGACGAAAACAAAAAAGTCTCTTGGTGGCCCCGGCCTACGTAACCGTACGCGTCCAATTTTTGTCAACTTTGACTTTTCGTCTTTTTTGCCCTCATTTTCCAGGGGTCGCATTTGAACGAACTCCTCCTAGGGATTTCATCCGATGTGCTTGAAACTTGGCGTGGTGGTTCTAAGGCGTACGACAATGAAAAGTTACAAAATCAACTTTTATCGAGGGCGTCCGTGAAGGAGTGTCAACTCCGCGAGCTGATTTCCAAAAAATCAAAACTCCATTCACTTTTCGACTGGATTTACGGGAAAAACGGTATCATAGACTTGTGCCAGTGCTGCTGAAACTCCTTGTGGCTTGTAGTCGAAAAAGCAGGACGAGAAACAAGGAGGCGAAAAAAACAGAAAATAATGGGAGGGTGTTAAGAAAAGGGAGCATTGGGCACATTCGGCTGCATAATAATATCATTGGGGCGGCAAAAAGCTCCATAGCGCCCTGGACACTTGTTCTTTAACAGCCCCCCACAGTTTTGAACACAGAGTAACGAAACTCGGCCCAATTGTAAACTGGTGAGACCTACAAAAGTCTCTTGGAGCAATGGGCTACAATGAACACGAAGCAGATATTTTAAGGATATATCACCATTTTAGGGCCGAGCACAGCGAGGACCTATTGTATGTCGACGCTGAAACGACGTTTAAGAGTAAACGCATTTTCCACAGCCCATATCCCCCCAAAACTCACGAAAATTTGCCTACCCCCCGTGTCAGGCGTAAAATTACGTATTTGGGTCTCACACATACACGCGCGCATACGCCTCACGGCGCCACCTGCGGTGCGCGTTTTTTTCCGGTGCCCTCGCCACGGTTTCGCCCACGTGCACGAAACCTCGGTGGGAGTATGGTACATGGCCCAGACCACAAAAAAGTCCTTGGTGCCCCCGGGCTACGTGACGCGTACGGCGTCCAATTTTGCTCAGATTTGGCCTTTTCCTTTTGGCCCTCATTTCCCAGGGGCGCATTTGAACGAACTCCTAGGGATTTCATCCGATGTGCTTTGAAACTGGCGTGTGTGTTCTCAAGGCCTCGACAATGAACAGTTTATCAAAATCACCACAACTTTTTTATCAGAGGGCGTGCCGTGACGGTGCGTCAAAGTGGACGCTGCCCTGATTTTTCCACAAAAAAACAAGACTCCATTGACTTTTGGGCTGAATTTTTCGGCAAAGGTGCGGCTATCATAATACTTTGTCAGAGCTGTCTGAAACTATTAGGGTTGTTTGAGACCATATATATAATTAATGAGGGGGAGGGGCAAAAAAGCGCTAGGCTTACCGCCCCCTTGATTTTTTCTTTGGGACACTCTGCCACAGTTTGGACACAGAGTTATGAAACTCAGCCACTTTGTACAACATGCCAGGACCTAACAAAAAATCTGCGGAGCAATAAGCCACAATGAAACAGGAGACGAGATATCGCTGGCGATTTTTTCAACAAAAAACAAGACTACCATTGACTTTGGGCTGGATTTTCGGGCAAAAGTGTGGCGGGCTTACATATACTTTGTCAGAGGGTCGAAACTTCTTGGGGTTGTTGAGAGCAATATTATGCACAATTCGGCTGCATAATTAATGAGGGGGCGGAGGCAAAGCGCTCTATAGCCCCCCTTGAATTTTCAGTGGAACAGCCCCCGCCACAAGTTTTGGCACAGAGTCACGAAACTCAGGCGAATTGTAGAAACATGGCCAGGACCTACAAAAAACCTCTTGGAGCAATAAACCACAGTGAACAGAAGTGAGATATTTAATAATGAAAATCGCCATTTCCAGTGTTGCGGCCTGGTTGACAAAGGGTCATGTTTGAACGAACTCCTGCCTAGGGATTTCCATCCAAGTCCCTTCAAACTTGGTAGGTGTGTTCATAGACTCCTGGGAACAGTATCAAAATGATGAATTTTGGCGAAACGGTGTGGCCATTTCCACATGCGCACATGTTCAACGTGCGCACATTCGACGTGCACGCATAGGCGAGGGCCCGACCATCGTGCTTGCAGCTTTAATTAGGGCCCGAGCACGGTGCGGAGTATGTCACAATGCCCCAGACGCACAAAAAGTCTCTTGGTGCCCCGGAGTGAATGAAGCGTACGGCGTCCATTTTGCTCAGATTTTGGCCTTTTCTTTCCCGTTTTTTTGCCTCATTTCAGGGATCGCATTTTAGAACGAACTCACCTCCTCCCCTAGGATTATGCATCCGATTGCTTCGAACCTTGGCGTGTGTGTTTCAAGGCACTCGACAATGAAAAGTGTATCAAAATCACAACGTTAATTATCAGAGGAGCGTGGACCGTGGACGGTGGCGGTCAAAGTGGACGCTGGCCGGGAATGTTTTCCACAAAAAAAACAAGACATCCATTGGACTTTTGGGCTTAGTTGTCGGGGCAAAGGGTGGTGCGGCTTGTTATCATAACTTTGTCAGAGCTGTCTGAAAACTTAGTTGGGTGGCTTAGGAGAGCAATAGTTATGCACAATTCGGCTCATAATTAATGAGGGGGGGGCAAAAGGGCGCCTATTAGCGCCCTTGAATTTTTCAAGGTGGAACAGCCGCCCACGTGTTGTAGAGACACAGAAGTAATGAAACTCAGCCGAATTGTAGACATGGCAAGACCGTACAAAAATACTCCTGGAGCAATAAGCCCACATGAACAGAAAAGCAGATATTTATAATATGAAAATCATTATCGTGTTTCGGCCTGGTTTGACAAGGGGTGCCAGTTTTGAACAGACTCCCCTAGGGAATGTGTGTGCCAAATGCGCACTATCAAACTTGGTAAAGTTGTGTTCACATAGACTCCTGAGATAAAATATCTAAAAACGATAGGTTTTGGGGAACCTGTGGGGCGTGGCGCTCAAAAAAAAGAATATGAAAATCGATCATTTTTTGACTGTTGCTGGTGGTTGACAAGCGGTCATGTTTGAACGAACTCCTCCTAGGAATTGTATCCAATCAACTTCATCAAACTTGGGAGGAGGATTCACTGAATTTCCTGAGTAAATATGATCAAAATTATGAATTTAAAATGATTGATTGATTGTCTAGTGTGTAGACAGGAGATCTTCGAAGATCACACGGAACGGAGCTAACATCCAGACAGTTAATAACGATGTATGGGGTCAAGAGGTAGAAGGTAGGTTATACATCACAGATCGAATGCTAACAAAATTAAACAATTATATTCAATGTGCGGCAGACTTAAGCCGCAGTGGGACTGTGACGAAGTCGATAGTGATCTCCACCAAGGGGGGGGAGAAGTGCGGAGGTAGAGTGGGATAAGTCCGAAAATACAGAAAGGCCGAGTATGGAAGCAAAAAAAAATATTGCGCAGGGTCCAGGATTTGGTAGTGAGGAATGATTGGGCTGCTCATGGAAAACCTGAGGATAGGGTGACCAACGGGAGTCACGAATTTCAGAGGGTAGGACTCAAGACGCCAGGTAAATGCCTAAAATGCTCAAATATCCATATCAACGGAGTATGACATTAGGGTGTACAGATTGAATTAGGAATAAATGTTAAGATAAAAAAAATATTGTCTAAGTGATCATAAGACACAGTATAACTCAAAATGGATTGAAGGTGTATTGCCAAGAACAAACACGAACTGGATGCAATAGGCAGTAGCAAAGGCCGTTAGACTACAACACTAATTGCACCAAGATTATTGATTTCTCGAAATCATATATTAGTGATAATGGACACACATTTCAGAAATGGATGTAATTGCGAAAGCTGAGTGACCTTGTATTCCAATTAAAATGAAAAGGTTGTATGTTGAAGACTCAGCATGTACTGCTGGCAAACAGGTTACACATGATCCGTTTCCTGTCTCATCCCACTCCGCTTAGATTCCTAAGAGAATGTTAGCCGTTAATTGGTACCATTACCGAGATCATTTCAACTAGTCCTGCGTCTTGATGGTGGTGGATGAGAAGAAGAAAAGAGGAAGTTTTTAATACACGACTGTCACCTTTTGGATACATCGCTGACACATTGACAAATGAGTCACCCGGTACCTACAGCATAAGTGATAAATAAAAAAGCTACTATACACCTGTAGAGTATGTAATGGCAGAGCAACCCATGGCATCCATGAGTCGAAAGGAAGGGATGCAGGAAGAGGAGGACAGAGAAGGTGTAAGAACCCGCCTAAAGATGCCTAAACTCTGGTAGGGGTAGCCATGGCGTCGCGGCTGAATTCACGTTAATGATTCCGGCAGTACCTACGTTGCTTCCCATGACTCCACAGTTTCCTAAACTAACACGACGACTGCGAATCTGAAGAGTAAAGGCGGTGAAGTGAAGCGGGTTATTTGATTCTAGGGGGGTCTATTTGGTGAGTTCAACTTGTGTTCTTCACGATGGAGTCGCACCGGAATGGAGGTTAAGGCTAGGAACCATAGAACTATTGGGGCAGTAGAAGGTGTGAAAGAGATGCATGTGGTGGGGTATAAGAGAGGGATTGCTTGAAGGACTAGCATAAGTGGGGTGTGTAAGGCAGAGGTAGAAGAATAAAAATGAGTGGATGAGGATTTAAACTGTAACACATCTATGAACAACCCCAAACATACGGAAACCGGAGTGGGGACGGTGATGTAGAAAGTGTTAAATAAGTCACGGGGGGTGAGAGGCGGTAAGTGTGTGTGGTGGGCGCGTGTCCATAGACTATGCTGTGAAAGCAGGCGTCGTCTACGTCGTCTCTCGCAGGGGCAGAGCAAGTAGTGCGCGAGTGCGAGCACAAAGCTCGTCAAAAAGCTCTGTTAGGCTGTAGACATTCTTTAAGGGCTGAAAAACGGAGTAGGTGGTGAGTAGAGATTCTTATTTTTGAAATCTAAGTGCTGTAACCTGTCATCCCCAACAACAACAAACAAAGGCACTGGCATATGACGACCTCACACTGGGTGCAGGAAGCGAGCTTGGCAGGACAATTCGAGGGGTTATCACAGATCCAATCACAAGATGGATGGAAAGGATATGTTTGTAGATGGGGGAAACAATCCTAACTGATAAAATTTTCTGTAGGGAATTGCTATTGAACTTTTACTGGTCGCTGGCCCGGGGGCTGTGGATGTGGCTGGGTTGGCATGTGTTATGTAGGGAGGGGGAAGTTGAGATACAAGAGAGGAATTACTACTCTAGCAGCTAACGAAACAACAATTGTTGTCGGAAAGGTTCGAGACTCAGCGACTGTCCCACAGTTTGATGAGTTTTGGAGGGAGGGCATAGATATGAAGGTACGAGACGAGGTGTGCCGGGTAAGAGCAAGGAGGACGAGTCACGAAAGAATGGGTCCATTCAGGCAGTGTAATAGAGTCAATCTACGCTGCCCATGGACGGAAGAGGGGAGGAAACACCTACTGAGAATGGAGAACACCTATAGATTTTAGTGAGGTCTAGTTATATATACCGCACAATGAAGCACACCTATAGAAAAATCTGAAAGGAAGTTATAGGGTTCCGATTTAATGTAGGAGGGGCTTAAGAGAGAAGAGACTAATGGCGTAATTTGCCTATATAGCATTTAAAGGTGTTGTTTTTTGTCTCGGTTCGAGGGACAACACTGCATACCCGTAGGCAGGGAAAGAGTCCAATGAGACGATCAGCCCGCTCTAAATTAATTTTATTTATTAGATATCAGAAATGTTACTAATACATTTGCTGTTACATCTATATTGTTACATTAATGAGTGATTAAGCATACTGATAGATTGTAGAACAAGTTACTAACGAAGCAAATTATTAGCCGCCGCTGGTCCGCAAGCAGGGGCCGTGCGGGACAATGTTTCCCTGTGGCTGAAAGTACAGTAGGAAACAATAAGAAAGCTGTTTCAAAGAACATGCCAGACCGGTTGGCTTGCCTCACAATATTCATAAATTATTGATGAATCATTATTTAAACGGTGAATCCAATGGAAATCCGATGCTGTGTGGCTGGACATCACAGGATACACAAGGTAGTTGTATATATAATAAAAGTCGTATACAAGTAAAAATTATTTTCAATTGGCGGCAGTATTGACGCATGGATTGACTAGGTTCAACAGAGGGGGGATGCGAGGGGTAAATGGATTTCCAAAATACGTTAAAAAAATGTGTGCATCTGTTTTAGTGTGGGAAAACAGATGTCCAGGCAGAGTCAGACCAGACAGGTAAAGAAGGCATAATGCTCATATCCATTTCATACGATACATGCATGGATTTCATGAATTAAATAAATGTGAAAATAAAAGTATTGTGTCGTGTGATCGATAGCATAATATACCCAAAATGGGATTGAGTTATTCCAACCACAGCGAAATGATGCAATAACAGTAGCTAAAGCATTAGGCACACATATTGCACCAAGATTTGGATTTTCCAGAAATCATATATTAGTGATAAGGGACCACATTTCAGAAATGAATGTAATTGCGAAACGGAGTGACCTGTTTTAAAATTTCCATTAAAATGGAAAAAGGTTGTATGGTGAAGAACCAGCAGTACTGCTGGGCAAACAGGTTTACCCATCCGTTTCTGTCTCATCCATGGACTTCCGTAAGTTTAGCCTTAGTGTACCATTCACTCTTTCACGATAGTCCTGGCTGATTTGTGGATGATAAGAACAGATGATATTTAAATATCAGGACTGTAACCTTTTGATGAGATACCCTTCCACAGGTTCGCCAAAATGAGCACCGGTAGCCTACAGGATAAGGATGAATAAATAAAACAGCTACTTACACACTTAGGTATGTTATGGCAAGAGCACCCAAGGGCAGACACCATTCAAGAAGAATGGGATGCAGAATGAGGACAAGGTTAAGACTAGGTGCCTAAACGCTGGTATGGTACAAGGCACTCTGATTCACTGTAATGATAGCCGATATCAAATACTTGCTTTCCCATGACTGCCGCCAGTGTTCCTAAACGCAATCCACACGATAAGACATGCACAGAGTTAACACGTGATAAGCTCACATTTGTGATTCTAGAGTCCGATTTGGATTCACGTTGGTGTTCTCAAGATAAGGAGGTCCAGCGATAGTTTATAAGTACTAGTAACGCAAGGTGGCAGCATAGGGTGATTCTGGGAATTCATTTTTTGAGGGTCGCAGAGATAATAGCCGAGTGTGGAGTTTACAATAAAATAAAAAATGTGAGATTAGGGGATAAAAGTTCATCTATTAAGAAAAACCAGCAAACGTTTTTTATTAATGTAACACTTGTGAGTAGGATGAGAGGAATCCAACAACATTAGATAACACCTAGGTCGAATGGCCTGGCAGAACAGTATTAGCTTTAGACTGCTTTTGCGAAAAAGGGAGATGTGTGTAAGATTTTTGGAAATCTATGCTGGACCTTCATCGCCAAACACAACAAACCAACGGGGAAATCGGGCACTGGAAGGACTGACCTCACTGTCAAAGGAGCTGGCAGACAATTTCAGGTATCACAGATCCAAAATCACAAAATGGATGGAAGATATCTTTGGGAGATGGGGAAACATCCTACTGGTAATATTCTGTAGGAATTGCTATTACTGCGCTGGACCAGGTGGATGCTGTTGCATTCCATGTTGAGAGATTGAATACGAGATGGAATTAATACTGCACGAACGAAAACAATTGTTCTATAAGACTGTCTCCACAGTTGATGAAGTTTGGAGGCATGAGATAAGGACCAGGTGTCGGTAGACACGAGAAATGAGGAACGAGTTGATGAAGAATGGGGGTCCCAGTTCAAGCGAGTAGAAGAGTCAATCTACGGCAGCCCATAGAAGAGGAGAAACACTACTTGGAGGAATGACACACTGTTTAGTCTTTATTACCACACACATGAAGAACCCTATAGAACATTGTCGTGAAAGAGTTATGTGGTCCGATGTAATTGTTATGCTTAAGAAGAGGAAAGACTGATGGCAATTGTATAGAATTGATTGTTTTTGTTGTTTTTTATTGCCTCGTTTCAGGACAACACCCGTAGGCAGGGAAAGAGCGTACCGAAATGGAGACGCATCAGGGGCCCGCTGTCCTATATTTTTCTTAGTAGATTCAATAAATGTACAGTGACAATTATGGCTGTAATAAATCTATATATTTTTTACATTTAATGAGTGATAATGAACCACATTTCAGAAAATGATAGGTATAAGTGCGAAACTGAGTGACTGTTTATTTCCATTAAAAGGAAAAGGTTGTATGTGAAGACTCAGCATTACTAGGCTCTGGCCACACCGCGTCCTCCAAGTCATAACGCACAGTATTAGTCGGGCATAAGAGAAACATAATGCACGCTATTCTGCCAACACTTGCATAGGGCCAATCGGGGCTCAGAAACCGAGATGAAAGCCGGCCGTGCCCGCATCTCTGCTTTTTAATTGACCGACAGATATGTGTGGGTTCATGGAGTTCACATCAAAAATATAAATCTCATAACGGGCTGAAACAATAGGAGCATCTGATTCAGTCTGTGGCATGTAGTTGTAATAATATAACTGGGAAGATATTATCACAACTAAGTAATCATTTTTGTGATAAATCATCAAAACATTCAACTGCATTAAAGACTTCCTAGACGTGTTTCAAATGTGTAGCCTCTTTAAAATAATTTATCTTTGAATAATAGGCTAATATGAAGAAGTAATGAAAACTGAATCGTTTTGACAAAACAAGCCCAAAAAAGTTAATTAGCTTGTTAAAGCGCCTAGGTTTCTCACAGTCATTAAAAAAAGTCCAGAAATTAAGAAATAATGCAATAAATTGACATCCCAAAAGTTGGAAACTCAAACCATTACGAGTGTAGGGAACAATATGAAAAACACAGTGTTGGGAGTGGAGGGGGGAAATCGATAGACATTGGCAGGTAAGTGATGCCGGGGAGGCAGGCACTTGTGGTTCAAAGCACCATGACAGGCGGTGAAGCGGCGAGGAGAGACATTAAAAGTGTCCCAGAACGCACGAAAACCAAGCGGTGAGGACAGGTGAAACCATGCGTTGCCTTCAAATATATTCTATTCTGGCGAAGACCTGAAGCCAAGAACGCATGGAATCCAGTGCTTCTGTGGAGCTGGGAACGAAGCCCTCTGTTTTGGCCCCACGAGAAGAGCGCCATCCCCGGCTAGGAAACAGAGCGAAGGGTCCGCCCTAGAGGAACTGGAGCCCTACACCTTGTACCAGGACCGCAAGGAGGGACTGGATGTTAGATCGTCTGTGATTAAAAAGGGAGAAGACGGTAACAGGAAAAGAGGAGGACGGGTGGGACAGGGAATGGTGCCCCACAAACTGTCGAATAGCGCTGACGGAATAGATCTCTCCTGACGGAACTCCCCGGCGTGACTGGTGCTAAAAAGCTTCGACGTAGCTCTCTGTGAATTGACCGGAAGAGCGAGGACTGTCTAAAAACCATGGCAGCGTGGTCTCCATGCCGTTCAACGCCAACAGGACTGTCTCAACCTGGACATAGGTCTATCTCGCCCCACAACCGTCTCCAAGTCAGACCGAGCGAAAAAACGACGTTTGTGCGATAATCCTCTATTTCTGCACAACGTCAGAGAAGGGGCGCCAAATCTGGAGGTGACGCCCGTAGAGGGCACCAGCAGATGAGCCGGAATGTGCGCAACCCCACCGCGCCGCCACCCCAGGCCTTTGGGGAAAGAGTAGATTGGAGATTAAGGTTGCGAGCAGGATATTGTGTTTCATAAAAAAAGGTAAGAATCTCATAACGGGCTGAAACAATAGGCCAGTGAGCAGAAGAGTGATAAAATGTGCGCTCTAGTTCTGTGCTGTAGTTAAATAATAACTGTGAATATATCCAATAAAGTATCATCTTTGGTGATAAATCATCAAACAATTCAACCATTAAAAAAGAAACCACCGGGGTGGGTGGGGGGAAGGGTACCTAGACGTGGGATATTCAAGCTGTGGTAAATAAGACCTTGTGATAAGCAAGAAAATAGACTGGTTGAGTCTAAATTGTGAATAGAGTAGGGCTCAAGAGGTATGAAGAATATGAGAACTGCTAATTAGGTCGTTTTGCCACACCCCGAAAAGTTAAATGATCTTGTTAAACACTCTTCCTTCCCAACAGGGTGCTTGTCAAAAGTCCAGAATTAATGAAAGTAATGCAAATACATGACATCCCAAAAGGTAGTAAATTGTGAAAACTCAAACATTCGAGTGTCAGGGAAACAACCTATGAAAAGACGACATTTTTGATGTGTGAGGAGAATGAGTCGGGAAAATAATAGGAAATATACGATTCCTGTCTGCTGAGAATTGAGACGGAGCTGTGTGAAATAGTCGACAGGCATCAGGTGTTGGGGTACAGCGACGACCATGAGGAAGAACCAGGAAGAAGGCGGTAGCCAGAGAAAATACGCGCATGTAGCGGTCATCGTGATCCCCAATGAAACGCGAGCGGACAGAACCACAGCATGGTGAGGCAGTGGGAAGAACCTATGCTTGCCTATGCAAGATATTACATTTATTCTGCAGACAGCGCTGAACGGGCCGCAGAAGAGGAACAGCAGGCAGTGGATCAAGTACAGCACTCTGGGGGAGCTGGGGGGACGAGAAGCCAATCATTGGGTTTGTTGGTCCGAAGGCGGGGAAGCGAAGCAGAGGATATATGGTGTGCGCATCACGGCCCATCCAATATAGAAACTGGAGAGAGTCTCACGAATAGAAGGGGATACACATCCAAGATAAGGAATGGACCCATCCGTAGGTGTCCAGAAACCTGCTAGTGTCTCTGTGATGCAGACGAATCTCCCACAACTGGTCATGAAGAACCTGGACGTGCAGCTTATCAGATTAGCAATCTGCAACGGGTGGTGCCCAGAAGACGGCGAAAGAGGGAAGGAGGGGGGGGGCAAAAAAGGAAGGAAGGGGCAAAGGCGGGGGGGGAGTAAAAGGAAGCGGTTACTGTAGCATGATGAAACGTGTCGACAGGATACTAGCTTTGTACCCATACAGGGAGACAAGGAAGACCGGAGTCAACAGCCAAAGATGACAAGCTAGGACAAGTTAAGTCATGCCAGATGTCAACCAAGGAGTCCGCCACAAGACGTCGCTCAAACACGGGGAGGCAGCAGTGAGATCGACCGTCGCGCACCGCACCCAAGTCTCCAGTCAGACCACGTTTGTTCGACCATAATCCTCTATTCTGCACACGTCAACAGGCCAAAATCTGGACTCTCCCGAGAGGCCCGCGGCGTGCGCCCGGTCTGCGGCTTTTTATGTGCGACAGAATAGGTGTGTTTTCATCTAAATAATCTCGATAACGGCGAAACAATAGCATCTGATTTTTCAGTCTGTGCATGTAGTTAAATAATAACTGTGAATATATCACAGATAACGGTAATCATTTTGTGATAAATCATCAAACATATCACCATTAAAGACTCCTAGACGTAGTTGTCAATGTGTAAGGCCTTGAGAGAAAATACTTTTTCTTGTGAATGAATAGAGGCTAATTGAAATAATGAAAACTGATAATCGATTTTCAACACCCAAAAGTTAAATTATCGTGTTAAACTCCTTTTCCCCCGCATTAAAAAGTCCAGAATTAAGAAATATGCAATACATGACATCCAAAAGTTTGAAAAACTCAAATCAGGTCGAGGTAGGAACAATATGAAAAACACAGTTTTGAGTGGAGGGGGGAAATCCGATAGACTTGGCAGTAAAGTGATGCGTGGGTCGAGGCATCTTTGGTTCAGCACAATGGACAGAGGTGAGAGCCGAGAGGAGCATTAAGTGTCCACAACGCACGAAAACCAGCTGGAGGCAGGTGAAACCATGCTTGCCTTCAAATAGATTCGAGTCTGCCTGGCAGCCTGAAAGCAAAGAAACGCAGTGGATCAGTGGCTCTGGGGAAGCTGGGACGAAGCCATCCTGTTTTGGCCGCCCGAGGGGCGCCATCCCGGCGGCTAGAACAGAGGCGAAGGTCGGCGCGGACCTAGAGGATGGAGACCTCCGTGGTCCAGACCTGGATGTAGTCTCTGTGATGTCCCCACACACTGTCTAAAGCCTGGACCGTAGTCCCCGCTCTGACGTCCCCCAGCGGACTGTCTAAAACTAGCGACGTACTCTCTGGTGACGCAGCAGACTGTCTAAAAACCACCTGGAGTGGTCCTCCATGACCTCCCACAGAACTGTCTCAAACCTGGACATATCTATCGCCGCCCACACCCCCGTCCCAAGTCAACCACGTTTGTACGTACATAATGCCCTCTATGCTCTGCACACGTAGGGCCAAATCTGGGCTCCCGAGAGGCACCCGGCGTGCCCGTCGTCTCTAGGCTGTTTTATGTGGCGAGCGAGAAAATCATATTAAGAGAGGTGTAGTGTAGTGGAGAAAGGTGAAAGTATCGATGGATGCGCGCCGGAGGGACAAAGCAAGGAGGGCGGGGAAAGGAGAGAGAGGGGAACATGCATAACAACACGTGGAAGCGCACAGATAAGGCGATGCGGGCTAAACAAGGGCAGGAGCAATTAGAAAACGAGACCAATAGAGCAACTAGCACTGGGATTGAAGGTCGGAGTTAGGAAAAAAAATCCAATAATAAAATAGATCAAAAAAAATGATAAATTATAAATAAATAAAAAAAACTTATAAATACAAAATAAATTATACAATAAGTAATCATGTTGTGATAAATCAATCAAACAATTCAACATTAAAGACTCCTAACGTTTTCAATGTGTAGCCTTTATAAAATACTTTTCTTTGAATAATAGGCTAATATGAAATAATGAAAACCTGATATCGTTTTCCACACCCAAAAAGTTAATTATCTTGTTAAACCCTTTTCCCTACTCCCTCTTTAAAAAAAGGCCAGAATTAAGAAATATGCAAATTTACATGACAATCCCAAAAGTTGAAACTCAACATTCGAGGTAGGAACAATATGAAAACCAATTTTTGAAGTGGAGGGGGGAAATTGAGAGACTTGGCAGTAAGTGAATGGCCGTGTCAAGCATCTTTGGTTCAGCACCATGGATAAACAGCGGTGAAGAGCGAAAGGAGCATTAAGTGGGACATAACCACGAAAACAAGCTGGAGGCAGGTGAAACCATGCTTGCCTTCAAATTATTTCCCTATTCTGCAGCCCTGAAGCCAAGAACACAGTGGATCAGTGGCTTCTGGGGAGCCTGGGACGAAGCCATCCTGTTTTGGCCGCCCGAGGGGTGCCATCCCCGCGAGGAACAGAGCGAAGGTCCCGCCTAGAGAATGGGAGCCCGCCGTGTCCAGACCTGGAATGTAGTTCTCTGTGATGTCCCCACAAACCGTTAAAGCCTGGAGTAGGCTTTCTCTGAGAATCCCCGGCGACTGTCTAAAAACGTAAACTGTCTGGCTACGAGGTAGCTAGCTTTCAGTGCACTTTTAGAGTTGCCAGTCAGTGACACGATCGATCTTTTCTGCATCTGCAGCCCATCTTCTTTTCTCTTGAAAAATTCCACCGACTTTCCCACAAGCGTTGGATGCTTGGTCTCTAGGTGTCGCTGTAGTTTTGACGGCTTAAGTGCTTCGTTAGACAGCGTTAACCCACACTCAACACACTGGGCTCTCGGCACTGCCTCACTACCTCCGTTTACGAAGCCGTACTTAATGAAGTCGGGATTGTACTTTAAATATTTCTCCATCTTATTTGTTTACAGCTAGCTGAGTGTCTTCTTCTCCTTATTTATGGAGCTGGTTAAAGTAACAACTGACTGATGCATTAGCGCCACTACATGGTCGGGAGTTGTTATTGCGTCCCGCAGCCCTCGCGGCCCACACGTACAAAACAGATTTTCTTTGCGGCCCACTAGGTGGCGCTCGGGGCCCAAGTTTGGGCCGCGGCCCTATGGTTAAGAATCACTGATTTAGACCATTGTCTTACTTGAGGCTGGCAGTTACTACCAGAAATATCTGAGAGCAAGTCCGTAGCTAACAAAACATTTAATGTTTTAGGGGTCCAGTATTAAATATATGTCTGTGTGTGTGTGTGTGTGTGTGTGTGTGTGTGTGTGTGTGTGTGTGTGTGCTCTCCCTCTGATGTACTCATTCCTGATCCTATCCATCTTGGTCACTCCCAAAGAGAACCTCAGCATCTTCATCTCTGCTACCTCCAGCTCTGCCTCCTGTCTTTTCCTCAGTGGCACTGTCTTTAGACCAAACAACATCGCTGGTCTCACCACAGTTTTTTGTACACCTTTCCTTTCATTTTAGCTGAAACTCTTCTATCACACATCACACCTGACACTTTTCTCCACCCGTTCCAACCTGCCTGCGCATGCTTCTTCATCTCTTTTCCACACTCTCCATTCGCCCACGTGCACGAAACTTGGTGGGAGTCTGTAACATGCCCAGACGCACAAAAAAGTCTCTTGGTGCCCCGGCCTACAGTAAACCGTACGCCGTCCAATTTTTGTCAACTTTGGACTTTTCGTCTTTTTGCCTCATTTCCAGGGGTCGCATTTGAACGAACTCCTCCTAGGGATTTCATCCGATGTGCTTGAAACTTGGCGTGTGTGTTCTCAAGGCGTCGACAATGAAAAGTTATCAAAATCACAACTTTTTATCAGAGGGCGTGGCCGTGAAGGAGTGTCAAACTCCACGCTGCTGATTTTTCCACAAAAAATCAAGACTCCATTCACTTTTTCGCTGATTTTCGGGAAAACGTGTATCATATACTTTGTCACAGCTGTCTGAAACTTCTTGGGCTTGTTAAGAGCAGTATTATGCACAATTCGGCTGCATAATATCATTTGGTGGGTCTGGCAAAAAAGCTCCATAGCGCCCCCTGGAACTTTTCTTTCAAACAGCCCCGCCACAGTTTTGGACACAGAGTCACGAAACTCGGCCCAATTGTAGAACATGGTGAGACCTACAAAAAAGTCTCTTGGAGCAATGGGCTACAATGAACACGAAGCCAGATATTTAAGGATGAATATCACCATTTTTAGGGCCCGAGCACAGCGAGGCCCTATTGTATTTCGAACGCTGAACGACGTTTAAGAGTAAATCGCATTTTCCACAGCCCATATCCCCCCCAAAACTCACGAAAATTTGCCTACCGCCCCAATGTCAGGCGTAAAATTACGTATTTTGGAGGTCTCACACATACACGCGCGCATACGCCTCCACGGCGCCACATGCGCACATCGAACGTCCATTTTCCGAGTGCCCCTGCTACGAGCGTAGGCTCCGCCGCCACGCTGCTCACTGTAATAGCCCTACGGTCGGAGTATGTACACATGCCCAGACGCACCAAAAAAGTCTCTTGGTGCCCCGGGCTGACAGTGAAGCGTACGGCGTCCAATTTTGCTCGATTTGGCCTTTTCCCTATTTTGCCTCATTTCAGGGATCGCATTTGAACGAAACTCCTAGGGTTTCATCCGATTGTGCTTGAAACTTGGCGTGTGTGTCTCAGCGCCTCGACAATGAAAATTATCAAAATCACACACTTTTTTCAGGGGCGTGCCGTGACGGTGCGTCAAAGTGGACGCCCGATTTTTCCACAAAAAAAACAAGACTCCATTGACTTTTGGGCTGATTTTCGGGCAAAAGTTGTGCGGCTATCATATACTTTGTCAGAGCTTCTGAAACTTATTGGGTTGTTGAGACCTGCACTGCTGATATATTACTGAGGGGGAGGGGCAAAACGCGCTCTATAGCGCCCCTTGAATTTTTCTTTGGGAACCAGCTCGCCACCAGTTTGGACAACAGATTATGAAACTCAGCCAATTGTACAACCCACCATGACAGGACCTACAACAAAAACTCTCTTGGAGCAATAAGCCACAATGAACAGGAAGCGAGATATCGCTGCCGATTTTTTCACAAAAAAACAAGACTCCATTGACTTTTGGGCTGATTTTCGGGCAAAAGTGTGCGGCTATCATATACTTTGTCAGAGCTGTCTGAAACTTCTTGGGGTTGTTGAGAGCAATATTATGCACAATTCGGCTGCATAATTAATGAGGGGGCGGAGCAAAAGCGCTCTATAGCGCCCCCTTGAATTTTTCAGTGGAACAGCCCCGCCACAGTTTTGGACACAGAGTCACGAAACTCAGGCGAATTGTAGAACATGCCAGGACCTACAAAAAACTCTCTTGGAGCAATAAACCACAGTGAACAGGAAGTGAGATATTTAATAATGAAAATCGCCATTTCCAGTGTTTCGGCCTGGTTGACAAAGGGTCATGTTTGAACGAACTCCTCCTAGGGATTTCATCCAAGTCCCTTCAAACTTGGTAGGTGTGTTCACATAGACTTCCTGGGTAACAGTTATCAAAATGATGAATTTTGGCGAAACGGTGTGGCCATTTCCACATGCGCACATTTCAACGTGCGCACATTTCGACGTGCACGCATATGCGAGGGCCCGACCATCGCTGCTTGCAGCTTTAATTAGGGCCCGAGCACGCGGTGCGGAGTATGTCACATGCCCAGACGCACAAAAAAGTCTCTTGGTGCCCCGGGTGACAGTGAAGCGTACGGCGTCCAATTTTGCTCAGATTTGGCCTTTTCCCGTTTTTGCCTCATTTCCAGGGATCGCATTTGAACGAACTCCTCCTAGGGATTTCATCCGATGTGCTTGAACCTTGGCGTGTGTGTTCTCAAGGCCTCGACAATGAAAAGTTATCAAAATCACAACTTTTTATCAGAGGGCGTGGCCGTGACGGTGCGTCAAAGTGGACGCTGCCGATTTTTCCACAAAAAAACAAGACTCCATTGACTTTTGGGCTGATTTTCGGGCAAAAGTGTGCGGCTATCATATACTTTGTCAGAGCTGTCTGAAACTTATTAGGGTTGTTGAGACCAATATATATAATTAATGAGGGGGAGGGGCAAAAGCGCTCTATAGCGCCCCCTTGAATTTTTCTTTGGGACAGCTCTGCCACAGTTTTGGACACAGAGTTATGAAACTCAGCCACTTTGTAC